>NC_030420.2:28482422-28597422 GCF_001660625.3 Ictalurus punctatus
CTGGAACTAATGTCCGAGCTGCTGGATACTTAATGCACACCTTCTGATTAGTCAGATCTAAGAATTCAACAGCACTCTGGTATAAGCACACTTACAGATATCATTCTCAACACACACACTACTTTGTCAGTCGCATTTCACTATCACTGTTGATCTACGAACTGTCCACCACCCAAATACTGTACCATCTGGTCAGTTGAGGTCCTGTAGTGGTTCCTTTCCACTGATGGATGAGGTAGAGGGGGGCTGACTCATTGTGTATACCAACAGATGGGTTACAGTGAGTAACTGACCCACAAAGTGCAAAATGGTCAATGAATGTCTTCAAAGGTTCTTCAAAGGTTTCTTTGGCTAGTTAAGAGTTTTAGCTTGGAACTATTTCTGATAGTGTACACTCACTTGTTGGATTTCATAGAGGACATCTGAAGAACCCTTAAGAGTTCTAGATTCAGCCTTTTAGGGTGTACAACCTAGGTTGAGGTGGCTCCAGAGTCCCTGGCTGGATCCTGAACTTGGGGTACTGTCAGTATGGAGTTTCCATGCATGTTGTCCTCGTGTGGGTTTCCTCCAGGTTTTCCGGGTTCTTCTGTCCTCATAAAAACATGCTGGTAGGTGGGTTGACTATAGTAAATGGCTTGTAGGTGTGAATGTGTGTGTGCATGCACAATGGCTCCATATCCATTGCGACATTGATAAGGATAAAGCGGTTACTGAAGAATGAACGAATGAATGAAATGTAGGTGTATCTAAGGAATTGGCAGATGAGTGTACATACACTGGGAAAACCAAAAGAAGTTCAACTGACTCAAGTACCATCAGAGACATTTTAACAGCAGTGGACCTAATATTAATGACATATCTGTTATCATTGCTAGTTGTTGCTATGACAACAATGAAGGCTGGTGACTAACTCTTCCGCAGGATTTTTAATATGAATATAGAAATTTTCTGATGAAGGAAATGATTCGGCAGAAAACATATAAGTGAAGCATATCAGGCCTGTTCTTACTTATTGATTATTTTAATAAAAGCGGTAGTCCCAGGCATATAGTATAAGAAAAGAGAACTGTACTGTACTG
Source organism: Ictalurus punctatus (assembly GCF_001660625.3). Taxonomy (NCBI): domain Eukaryota; kingdom Metazoa; phylum Chordata; class Actinopteri; order Siluriformes; family Ictaluridae; genus Ictalurus; species Ictalurus punctatus. Next base: position 28,483,502 of record NC_030420.2, read on the forward strand.
TACCCTGCAATATACTGTACTGACCCCGCAATTTTTTTGACAGACATAACATTTGTGGAACAGCATTAAAACATAAACCTTCCACGCGTCGTAAAGCTGTCACAGCGAATGATGCTCATGACAATATGGCGGGCCGAGTGCTAATCTTGTGTGCGCGTTTCCATCACAAACTATGCTTAACCAGCCATCATCTAATGTGGAAGAAATGTGGCTTTTTGGAATAACACAGCAGGAAAGTTAAATTTATGTCCAGAGTGCTGCACAAGGAGTGGAGGAAAGCAGCACAGCATTTCCTGTGCAAGAGGAAGCAGGAAGTGGCTGGTGGATGGAGATACAGGAGCGCGCACAGTCCGAACAATACAAATCTTACCGAGTCAGGAAGCGGATCTGCGTCAGCTCTGACTGACAGATTTTAGAAAGGCCAAGCAGTGCCAAACCCGCAGAGGCCTGAGAAAATCACGGTTTCTTGCAAAGTCCAGCAAGCACACTGCGTCGGTTCTCATTTTTGATTGAAAGCAAATTTCTTTCTGTTCATTGCGAAACGGTTTCATGAAACCATGCAGCCTGTGATGCAGAGTTCTCTCAGAAAGACCAAATGAACTGAATAAACCAGTGAGTCTCAGTGGGACTTGGAGAGATTGTGGGAGGAGTTGTGCTCAATTGAGAAGTGTCAGACTTCCACAGTGTCATTGTTCCAGGAAAGTGACTCCCTGCTCACAGGCATTGAGATGAATTCATCTGTTTACTGCACATTATTACCTGACTAAATGCATTAATCAGCAGCAGACATTTCGGCAACCCTACCCTGACCCATCCTCACAAAAAGTCATTACGCTGAAGTTGCCTCAGGGCAGACACAGTCCACAATGAATGCTGAACCTTTTTTTTTTTTTTTTTGCTAGTAGAACAATGCTAGAAGAGGTGAGCGGTTAAGCATCATTAAAAAAAGCATCAAGTCAACTTTGAGCAACCTCTTATGCCTTTTGCATGATTTAAACGGCAATGAAAAAAAAATTGGGTTGATTTTTTTTCTAAAAGTAACAGCAGATTATTATCTTGCAGAAACACTTCCTGCCCTCTTCAGGGCGAGCTGTAATGAGTGAGTCTGGCAGGGATATGAGTTCAGCTCTTACATGCACGGTACAGCCACCATTAGCTGCCACCATTATTATTAGTTTTTTAATGTTGTGCTTTTTCTTTACTATTTTATTTTATTTATTTTATTTTTTTTACCTGTGCCTGCATTTCGATAGTGTTGTTTAATACTGACATATGTTAGCTTTTATGGGTGGAAAAATCACAGTTTATGACCGTTAAAGTTGAGAATAGCTTGTACATTTGCTAGACATATTAATCAGTACAGAACAAATGGCAATTTAAACAATATATACTAAAATATCCCTGCTATAGTGCAGTGTTTCAACTAATTTCCTTTCATCAGTGGTCTACAACTGACCGTGTAATACATAACAAATGATTTACTGCTACAATGAGTTACACATCAGCATATATATAGATATAAGTACACCAATGCCTGATATACCTATTTATATCCATTTAGTGTCCCTTAATGTTGCATTAAGAGCATTTTAAATTTATGAACTTATTTATGTCTTATTATAAACCCATACTACTAAAAACAGTTCTAGGTCCAGTGTTCTCTGGCCTGATGAACAGAAAGTCACACAATTAGGCAGGAAATGAATCCTGGGAGAACATGTGGGGGTTAGGGAGGGATACAAAAGTCTTGTGATATTTGGGTGGGGTTGCAAAACATATGTTTAAAAAAAAAAAAGTATAAAAAGAAACAAAGCTATTCAAACTTGATGGACTTGTTTTGAATTCCTCAGCTTCTAAGAGGCATTGCATTCCACAGTTAGAAAATAAAGCCCAAGACAAATACAGGAAGTGATGTAAGAAGTTCTCCTCTTTATCTGCCCTTCCCAGTCTTCACCTGCTGAACTAATTACATCCCCCTGAACCCCCCCCAATTGTAGGGCCCTGCAGGAGGAAAACATTTGTCTATGAGGCCATGCGTCCATGCGTCTATCACACACAGCAGGTCAAGGTGAGTGTTTGTGTATGTATGTGTGTGTGTGTGTGTGTGTGTTAGTAAATTACATTGAAACATTATAAATAGTTTTTGAATGGTATTTAAAATGAAAATGGAATGTTAGGAATAAACGAGCATCTTTTACCAACCGATGCATCGCAGTATCGTACCAATCTTTCTTTTTTTTTAAAAAATTAACATATGTTTTGAAAGACAAAACACTGTGATTGAGTTGATAGACATTTGGCTCAAATGCTCAGAAGAAGAGCAAGCTAGAGGTTTTCACAGGAACATTTTTGAAATCTCACTCCGGCCCACTACCTCCCATAAAACATTAGATCAATCCAATCTGCTGCAGCAAAAAAACTGACTAATCCCGCCTGCTCTTGCTAAAATGTTGTCCACTTCCACAAAAAAACTGCATCAATCCCAGCCACTTGTGCAAAATATTTAACTAATCTTGTTAATTCCCCCATAAATCTGATCAATTCTGTTTGCTCCAGTAAAAAAAATTGGCCAATCTGATCTTCTCCTGCAAAAAGAATGACCGATCCTGCCCACTTCCCATAAAAAAAAGTGTGGGGATTAAATGTGCAAAAAAATCTTAGCAAGTGAAAATATCTTGAATATAATCCAATTTATCTTAATTAGTATTATACAATTACAACAAACCAAATATATGATCATTAAAAACCTATTTCTGGACATTATTGCTCATTTCATGCTTGTAGTTTTCTTATTCTATTGATAGATAATTTTGCTTCCTTCTAGAAATAAATACTTAAAATGAGTAAAATTATCTGCCAATAAAATGAAGCCTATTTCAAGCTTGAAATGAGTACAAATGGCTTGGAATAGGTTTAACGGTCTTATATTCGGTTTATTGTAATCTTATAATAGGAAATACTAGATAAATTTGACTATATTCAAGGTATATCTACTCGCTAAGATGTCATTTTTTTTGCAGTGCACCACTCCCACTAAAAAGTTTTAATCCTGGGAACTCCTACAAAAATTCTGATCAATCCCACCCACTACTGCAAAAGATTTGACCAATCCCATCTGCTCCTGTTAAAGGTTTGTCCAGTCCTGCCCGATTCCACAAAAAAAGTCTGACCAATCCAGACAATTACCACAAGAAAGTTTGAACAACCACAGGCACGCTCCCAAAAACATTTCAACAATACCACCCACTCCCTATAAAGTTTTGACCAATCCCACCTGCTCCCACAAAAAAGCTTGACCAATTCTGTCCACTCCCACAAAAAGTTTGACTAATGCCAGCTAGTCCCTAAAAAAAACCTCCTCTCTGCTCCCACAAAACATTTGCCCGCTTATAAACCTGCCCAATCCAGCAAAACAAAAAGTTTAACCAATTCCACTCACCCTATAAATATTTCACCAATCCCGCCCACTCTGCAATAACTTTTGACCAATCCCGCCTGCTCTCTCAAAATCGTTTGGCCAATCCCAGTAATCTCACTCCGGCTTGAATTGATGCACCTCTTGAACACACCCTCTGTTAGGATCCTTGTTTAAAACTCTTCCATCACGTCTTGAATGTCTGTTACAGTGACATTTATAAGTTTCAAAATTCTATGGTTATTTAAATATGATTAAGTTGCATCAAGTTTTAATAGGCTATACAAAAAATAAAAGCATAGAAATGAATAAAAATGCATGATATAAATATGTGTATTAAATCCAGTGACTGCAGCTGTAGATGTCCCACTGTGCTCATTATGAGCTTGCAGCACTGCATAGAATTATAAATGAAGTTACACAGTAAAACATACAGTTTCAGTGCTCTGATCTACAAACACACATTATAATCTAATCTAACTGCTGTCTGTTTCAGTCTTAACATTAGTCAGAAACAATTTTCATTTTTAAAAGGAATTATTTTTAGAATTAAATTGATTTTTCTATGGAAGCCCATTTTCACCACTTATAAAACCTCAGACAAAATAATAATAATAATAATAATAATGATAATAATAATGATAATACTTATTATTATTATTATTATTATTATTATTATTATTATTATTATTATTATTATCATCATTCGTATTATTATTGTTGTTGTTGTCGTCATCGGCAGCATTTGTTATTATTATTATTATTATTATTATTATTATTATTATTATTTTGAGATACTCATAATTCTGAAATGCATAATTTATAAGGCATAATTATGAGATAAAAAGTCCTAAATGTGGCATAACAAATCATAATTTTGAGATACTAGACGTCATAATTGAGATAAGTCACAGTATTGAAATACTAAATCATAGTATTTCGTATTTCAAAATAATGAGTCAGACTTCTGGCATACTGTTGGTATGGTTCTAACATAAGACAGTATCTCAAAATTATGGCTTGTTATCTTGTAATTATGACCTAGTATCTGCAAATTATGAGATCGTATCTTGGAATAATTACGTTGTATCTCATAACCATGGTGTAGTTTCTCATAATTATGACCTAGTATCTCAAAATTATGGCTTGGAATCTCATAATTATGACATAGTATGTTGAACTTATGACTTGGTATTTCATAATAAGATTTAATATCTCAATTATGACTTAGTATCAAAGAATTATGACTTGATATATCATAATTATGACTTTGTATCTCATTATAACTTAGTATCACAAAATTATGATTTGGCATCTCAGAATTATGGTTTGTATCTCCAGATTATGACTTAGTATCTCATAATTATAAGACTATACAAAAAATGGCTTTTAAGGTTAATCACTTAACCTGAATTTTACTCATTATCAGTTTCAGAAAGCAGTCATGAGTCAGGTGTGTGTATTTATATTTATAGATGACGTGAAATATTTCATGCAGCTTGAGAATGGATGTCTGTGTATATCAGCAGCTGTAGCTTCAACTGCCCTGCGTTGCCATCTACTGGCAAAAAAAATGATTACTTATTAATTATTTGATTACAGAAAAATAGCATTAAATACTAACAAAAATATAGAACAGAGTTTTAAATATGTACTAAACAGAATAATTGAATTATTATAATCAATGATATTATTAATATAATAATTAAGATTTATACAACACTCAATGTTGACACAGCAGTATATTTCACAATGGCCTTTAATTTGATTAATTTGCACATAAAAAGGTGATGCATTTTACAATGATTCTGTTTTGAAAATTGAATAGAATTAAGCTCTATTATTACTAATAAACAGGGAGCAGCTGGGATCAACACTGACGTTACAAGGCTCTGATATCTTGGCAGTTTGGTGTTTATGAGAAAGTCTTGAAGGGAAGAGAGAGTCAGAAAATCCAAAGCACAATACAGAGAATGCACTCACGCACATACACATGCGTGCGCACGCACACGCACCCACCCACACACACACACACACACACACACACACACTCAAACACGCAGCTCAGCACTGCAGTACTCTTTCTTTATAAATGGAGATAAACCACAATGTTAGTCATTCAGAGCTGATTCAAACAGCAGCCCAAAAGCCATCAAAAATGAGGTAACTATTTGTTTTTAACATCAGCTGAAATTACTGCAAAATGACGTTGATCAAAAAGAAGCATTTTGATTTTCATATAAAAGAAAAAGTGAAGAAAAAAAAAAAACAACTTAGGGAGCATGAAGCAAGTGGCCATGCACGAGTGGCGAAAATAAAACCTTTGAATTCAATAGAAAATGAATAATAAATAAAGTAAACCACAGGCACGAACACAACTGAAGAAGCAAGTTCGCCTGTCAGGAAGTGAAGGCAGGAACTTGCTGGACCCCTAAGACTGGCACAGACAAAGAGACGGGGCAAGCATGCATGCGCAGAAACACAGCACCAGCTGGAGAACATCATCAACATCGAGTGAACGCACCACTACAGCTACACGACACACGGCTATGGCCACGGCCACTGAGCCCACAGAGAGAGAGATTGAGATTGAGAAAGTGAGAGAGAGAGAGAGAGAGAGAGAGAGAGAGAGAGAGAGAGAGATCGAAAGAGAGAGATTGAGAAAGTGAGAGAAATTGAGAAAGAGAGAGAGATCGAAAGACAGAGAGATTGAGAAAGTGAGAGATAGAATGAGTAAGAGACAGAGAGAAAGATTGAGAAAGAGAGATTGAGAGAGAGTGAGAAAGAGAGAGATTGAGAAAGAAATTGAGAAAGAGAGATCGAAAGAGAGAGAGATTGAGAAAGTGAGAGAGAATGAGTAAGAGACAGAGAGATTGAGAAAGAGAGAGAAATTGAGAAAGAGAGAGAGATCAAAAGAGAGATCAAAAGAGAGATTGAGAAAGTGAGAGATAGAATGAGTAAGAGACAGAGAGATTGAGAAAGAGAGAAAGATTGAGAGAGATTGAGAAAGAGAAAGAAATTAAGAGAGATCGAAAGAGAGAGAGATTGAGAAAGTGAGAGAGAGAACGAGTAAGAGACAGAGAGAGATTGAGAAAGAGAGAGATTGAGAGAAGTTGAGAAAGAGAGAGAGAGAGAGAGATTTTGAAAGAGAGAAAGAGAGAGTAGAAAAAAACTACAATGAAAGAGCAAGAGATGGATGGAGAAAAAAAAGGGATGCCAAAAAACAGACTTAAAGTGAGAAAAAGTAAGAGACAGGAAGATGAAGACAGGAAGGGTAGAGAGAGGAAACTACAAAGAATATTTGCGCTTTTCCACCAGACAGTGGGGTACGATAACAAATCCCTCATTCTAGATTATCTATCAAGAGAATTCTCCATTCTGATTGGCCAGAAGGTGTTGATTAATTTTCTATAACAGCAACTCGCATGTTTATACGAATTCGCTTGTTCTAATACATAATCATTACTATAGTAACAACTCATTCACATGGACCTGTAAGATTACCTGAAATCTAAAAGATTAGGTAATCTTTTTCTTGTTTTAAGTGTTGTTTGTCTTGAACAAAGGAAAAACATATAATCCTTGCTATAGTGAAGCTTCCTGTAAGGAGACAGTTATTAACATTTATGGAAGGAGTCTCCAGCGTCAGCACTTTGTAACAGTCAGTAAGAAGACTTTGCATTTAGCAGTCTCACTAGATGTATTTTTTTGTATTGTAAAGAAGAGGGGCTAGTGATGGAGCGAGCGAAATAAAACACAGCAGGATGTGTTATAGGAAAAAAAAAAAAAATCACCTTTGTGGCTGTTGATTATTTTCCTAAGTGTTTTATTATTCGCTAAATACCTACACTGAATGTGTGAAGTGCACGATGTGTCTCACTTGAGATTACAGAAACGGCGTTCCAACTTGTTCTTTTTGTTGGATTTTAATATCACAAAGAAAACCGGCATTCTCATGAATTTTTTTTTTTTTTTTTTTTTTACTAAAGATAAATATTGGCACCCTTTACTTACTTATGCTCTGCAATTACAGCAGACCAGCGAATTCACTCTGTTTCTTGATTAGTACGAGTCATCGGAGGTAGACAAGCGGCTGAGCCGCACACATACTTATCGACGTATCTAATCGTGTTTATATGCCGAGTGTTCTGCTATTTAAACCACCTCACAACCTTCACAAAACTCCGCCTACTTTTACAGCTAGCCAATGGACAATGGACACAGGGACTCAACCAGTAGATCTAGATTTGGATTAGTAACTGTACTATATCGCGCCGCAGTGTCCAATGCAAAAGCGCTATTAGTTTGAGAGAGAGAGAGAGAGAGAGAGAGAGAGAGAAAAGTGAGAGAAAGACAGGAGATGTGGCGTATACACACAATACAGGGAAGAAAGTGAGCATGAGTGAGTGAGTGAGGTGGCACTGCTTTCACCTCTGTGAGGAAAGAGTGACCGACTGAAGGACTGCAACTCTAAAGCTGCCCGCTTCAACCACTTCACTCAGATTTAGTCACAAAAAAAACCCACCATTTTGTATATGATATATGATATACCTTTAAAAATAACAACCCTCCCAACACCCGCCCACTTAACCCACCCTAACATTTAAATGCTTTTCGGTTTTCACAATGGCCTGATAAATACGTTCATAAAAATCATTGCCCTAGGGATCCTCAAGAACCTTCTGCAGGCCAGAGAAAGACAGCAGCTACTGGATCATGACTATTATGCGAACCAGCTTGACTAGAAGCACGTCACGGTCCTGTATCTGATTCTGAGGACTAGAGATTAGAACTAATGGCTCTGGTCAGACAGCAAGCAGCAACTACACAAGGCTGAGAAGTCTAGGCTCACACGAGAAGCAAGCTCTGCAAATCATTAGCACACGGGTTATTTAAAAAACAAACAAACAAACAAACAAACAAAAAAAAAAGATCTCAGACAATATTCCGCGCAGGTGTGTTTTTTCTGCCTCTGGCCCGAAGAAGAGGAGATTCAGAGTTTGTGTTAAGAATGGATCGGCCTGTCAGACGGCCTCACACAGCACCTCTCTGACTACGCATTAAAGAGCAGGATGTTTCACGCAAGGACGCTTGCCCTGCCACTCCTGTGCCAGCCAAACGCTTTTAGGGATCTGCAAAGAAAAGAACAAAAAAAAAAGAAGCAAAGAAAAAACAAACAAACAAACAAACAAACAAAAAAATCACACAAGATGTTAGACATGTGGCATAGGAATACCGTCATTTCTGGAGACAATTTTTAAGACACTTTTTATTTGCCCACAAGCAGGTGATGTGACTTTTACAGCTTATTAAATACAAAATGCTTTGACCATCCTGTATTTCTAAGTAAACTTAGAAATGTCTGTGTGGTGCTATGAACCTGCCTGGGTTCTGCGTCGACCCCATGAGAACCGACTGAGAAGGGCTCAGGAAAAAAATAGCTTCTATGACAGCATTATTTTATTGCTAATGCAGCATTACACGTCACTACGTGACTTTGTCGGAAGGTCTCGGCCTGCGTGAAGTTATCCAGACGATGCGCACTACACCTGTGGTGGAAGGGTCTTCTACTCGATTACGTCTAACAGTCCAAAAAATACAGTACTAACCCATGACAATACTTTGTCGCCGTTTTCCTCATGCATACGTCAATCCATCACCTAGCCGGTGATCAAAAAAGTGTCAGTGTTAATATTTCCTGCTGTATCAGTCTATAAAGCAGTGAGGCAGAATTTACAGCTACTATTGCTTTACAGAAAAAAAAAAGAAAGAAAAAAGACGATGGACAAGCTTTAATCTTACAGCGACAGAAAGCCTGTATGCGTTAAAAAAGCATGCAGAAGCAGCTGCAATCACATCAACACTATTAGCATCGGAAATCACGAGATGTGCTTTATTTTTTTTTTCGCTTTGCGTCATTTAAATCGTCATGGAAATGTCTTCAACTGGTTCGTCTTGCCAGATGTGATAAGAACTGCATGCAAAACGTTTCCAAAAACCGTGGACTCTTTTATTCTCTCACGCACGTCGTTTTGTTTATAGCACTTTAACTACTCTAGCTTGGTTTAGCTGCTGTCTCAAATCAGAGATCGTGGAAAATGTAAAGCTATTCAAAGCTAAATTTGTTATGAGCATGCAGGAATTAATGTAGCTAGTTCTTTTCTTCTTTTTTTTTTTTTTAAATTATGACTATACACGTTTAGCTTGAATCTAACTGCTTGGGGGAAAACGTTGTATATTTATTAGTTAAACAAATACAAAGAAATAAGTACCTGAGTAAACGTTAGACTAGACATTGTTCTTTCATGCTTGCTCGTAGAGTATTTACATTGATATAATTTAGGATTTTAAACACTGAAGTACAGAAACTGTAATAAAAATTGAAAATGTCTGGGGTTTTTTTTTTTTTTTTGAAATACAATCTGATATTTGACTGGAGCCTCACAACACCGTTATTGCTGACTGTCAATATCTCTTTACTAAATTTAAAGAATTTGCTTAGCTCAAAATGAAATATTACCTGTGGCTCAGCCATAGACAGACATATAAACATACATGGTTTTGTTTTTTTTTGTTTTTTATACAAAAACAACCACAATACCCAAAGATATGATATGAAATGTAAATTAAGCAGCGTTTTCTACCAGCACACCTCAATGGTGGCTCTATTGCCTTCTCATCCTTATGGACAGAAAAGTCTTTTTTCCCCCCACTCTTTTTCGCACTGAGGGAGAGAGATGCAAAATAAAGAAGCCTATAAATACTGACACAAATAGTCTGATATGCTACATGATATGTTGCACATTCAGTCCACTTCCTGTCCTATAGGATGGAGGTGGTTTTTCAGATAGCTCCTAGTCCGTCCAGCTCTCTCTCTCTTGCATTCTTATATGCAAAAAAAAAACAAAAAACATTTTAAAAAGCAGAAATGGCCTAAAGTGAAGCATATACACCATCCTCCTGGCCTATAAAAATGGCCAGAGGACAGGGATAGTCAGAAGAAGGCGCTGATGCTACGCATGTTGTTTTAGCTCTGTGGGTTAAATATAGGTCATGGCACCTTTGGAGTTGGCGTCAAAGCAGAGCTTGATGTAGGACGTGGGCACGTATCCCTCCTCGTCCTCGTTCCTGCGCACACGAGTCCAGCCGTCGCCTTTGTCCTCCTCGATCACGTACAACATCTCGCCTTCCGCCATTGGGATGGTGCCCTCGTTCTGACCTAAAGAGGTGAGGAAGTTAGGGGACATGTTTTAGGAATATACATACAAACAACATACTCAACATACTGAACAGTCATGTTCTGTTCACTACCAAATAGATGTCCATAGCTGTAGATGACTCAGCAATACAGTAACAGTTAACCTTTTTTCACAGGACGCTGTTGTTCTATTCCACCGGCCGTATGGAAATCGACTTATCAGACATTTTCAATCAGTATAAACAACTGAATTTTTGTATTGCCGCAAGTCTGTTATAAGATTAGTCAGGACAGTGTTGGGTTTCTGTGTGTAGAGTATCGTGACTCTGTGTTTAGCTGCTGGTGAGCAGGGTGATGGGAAAGGGGAGGAGTGTGAGCCTCGTGCTTGGCCAACAATTCACACCTCTCCACAAAACATTGGTACAGAGATAAAACGGATAGTACAACTAAAGCTTTTTTGATACTAAAACACTGTATGTAACTGCCACAATAAATTTATAATATTTAAACGTAGTAGGCTTGGTAAAATCAAAGAAGAAATACTCATGAAAAACTGCAAATTCTTAAAGCCCAGAGGGTCTACTTTCATCTGAGCAATTAACCACTACTGTGGCGTGTGACATCACTAATAAATTCAATGCTGAACATAGGCACCGCCAAAACAGGCACAAACTCCATTTTTTGGCCTCTGGTGTAAAAAAAGTTAAGCAAAAACCCCGCAAATTTGTGGTTAGAAATGATTGCACCATTGTTTAAATTGGTGGAGATGCACAACGGGTGTGTGGTGTTCAAAATGCAATAATACGATACGATATTTTCAAACTGAGAATGGCAGGATATTTTCAGACCTCCTTTGTTCAAAATGGTGCCTGCTTTGTCACCTGTCCAAACTCCCTCTTAGTCCAGATGCAATGCTAAAACAGTGCTTTACCAACTCCAAGGTTACCAGTTCAACACTATATGGCCAAAAGTATGTGGACACCTGACCTTCACACCCAAAATGTAGGTCTTCCCCAAGGTGTTGCCACAACATTGGAAGCACACTATTACCTACAATGTATTTGCATTCCCTTCACCGGAACTAAGCAGCCAAAACATGTTCCAGCACGATAATGACAACTGTGGTCCTTGAAGACATGGCTGGCCAAGCCTGGTGTGTCCTGCAAAGAGCCCTGACCTCAACCTCACTGAACACTTTTAGTTAGGCCTTGTGACAATAATAGCGATTAAACTACTGAAAACCTTTGCCTTGCAGTGTATATTATTAGATCATAACTGTAGATATGTAATATGGAATAAAATATGGAAAATGTTGTTCTTTGTAATACAAGCTGTGCAATTTGAGGCTTTATTAGTCATAAGTATATGCGTCTTATATATAACACTGAGCTTGCTCTCTCATTATGAGACACACCGAAATACAATACTCTGATTATAAAATACAAGCCAAGTGCTGTACTTAAGTATGGTACTTGATATTTAGCATCCTTTTACTGAGCTGTACCTGTAGGCCTGCTCTCCAGGATGCTGTTAGTGCTATTGTTTTGGTCATGCTTTCTACACTAGTAGTCAAATCATATGGTTCCTCATATATCTCAGAGTTCCTTCTTTTAATCTCTGCCCAACTCTTCTACTGTAATCTGACTATCTGGTCCAGCAAGAGAAAGATATATTTCTGGAACTGTGTAAATTACTGTTGTTAAATGATCTCTATAGAAATTTCATTGAAACCGTGATTAGACAAGTTGGGAAAGTTTCATATGGGGGGGTGAGGGGGGGGGATAGTGTTGTTGAGTAAAATCTTCACATAATTCATTTTGAACTGAAAAGAATATAAGGGTTATGAAAGCTAACTGAGGTCAAGCAGCGTCATGGTAACTGATATTCTCCTACAAGTTTGACTCAACTGCTCATGAATTGATCTTTGAACAGATTAGCATTTTGGCAGATAAAAACAAAATCTCAAGAGATAAAAAATGTGCGCTCCATCCTCTAGGATATTTCTGCCGCTACCTTCGAAAGGGTAGAGAGCCTTGCACGTTCCTATGGTGGGTAAAGGTTCTTCATCGTCGAACTCGTCGTCGAACTCAGTGCTGCGGGACTTGAACTGCACCGTCTCCGTGCTGGGGTCTTCCGTATAGCTGCCGTCCGGACTGTGCACAGAAGACATGTAATACATACAACAGTCCAAATGAATACAAAGTTAATAAGGGCGAGGAGACAGAATACCACAGGGAGACAAGCAGGCAGGGTGTGTGAGTGTGTGGACGTGCGTGCGTGCGTGCTTCAGGAGTACCTCTCTCTGTTCTGCGCACAGCTGTTAGCGACGTTGGCTGCGTTTCCCTGTGAATCAAAAGGCGCGCTTTGTCTCCGCAGAGTGCTGTCCTTCTCCAGCAGCTTCCTCTCCACGTCTGTTAGCCAGGTCTATGAGGAGACGAGAAGAACATGGACATTAGTCAATCATGTTACTTCAGTTACAATTAAAAAGCACATTCAGGCGACATGTAACTGGAATAAAAACATGATGTGATGGGGTAAATAATCAGCAACATCAGAGTTACTGTTTATTTACTGTTTAGGTTACTGTTTTATTATTCGCCTATAACAGTAGGTCCTAAAGTGTCACGTCATACGTTTTAGATGTTTACGTTACGTTTCATTTAATGTTGTGGAATGTCCGGTAAACGAGTTTGTTTCTGTTCTCCATAGTTCCCATTTAGGCATTCTTTTCCACATGGGCCACATGTATACCCTTCAATATTTATGCCTAAAATGAATTTCTCAGGGTTGTATTAAAAATGAAAGTTCAAGTAGCTTATAAAAGGCTTAGTTAGATTCTAAAAGCGTTTAAAAAAATGGGCTAATTAAAAAAAAGAAAGATTTCTTTAGTATTAGAGTCATTCACAAATCGGTTTAGCATTAGAAACAGCTCCTAAACCTGAGATCATTTCGGACGAGCCTAGAAGACTCGGATCTCACCGAGACCCAATGACAAACAATTCTAAAACACCAGCAATTAAAAAATTTAACATCTTTGCATAAAAACATATCCTAATGGGGGGGGGGGGGGGGGACTACATAGAAAATTACACTTGCATGAATTCTATGAACTTAATGGGATCCAGGATTTGCTTTAAAAAAAAAACAAAAAACATTTGTCTCAGATACAATTAGTGCAGTTTTATGAGCTGCAAGTTTTATTAAGCATCTTGCAGATCCAGCCATGGTTCTTCTGCAGACTTGGACTGTCGCACTCGTGTTTTATTTTTGCAGCAAAATCCAGTAGTCTTCATTGTGTTTTTTTTTTGTCTTAAAAACACTTAATATGCTGCTTTCTTTACTGACATACAAACATTTTTCTGTAACATTTCATTTTGTGTTGTAAAAATAATGTTTGGAAATCTAAAATGTTTTTAGTACTGACTCTCTCTCTCTCTCTCTCTCTCTCTCTATATATATATATATATATATATATATATATATGAATTGATCTATATCTATATATGAAATGATATGAGCCTTACCTCATATTTGTGCGCCTCGAGCTGGAATTTCTCGATACTCTGCCGCACCTCCTCTAAACGTGGGTCCACACTGTTGGGGTCGCCCATGTGAGGGTTCTTGATGTACACTTCCTTCATTTTATTCAGTGCGTCCCTGCGGTCAGTAACAAGAGAAACATTATGTGGCATTGGTGCTGGAACGACATAGTTTTATAGTAATTCCTGGAAGAACATTGGACTTTCACTAATGCTTCCAAATTAAATCTGGGGCTGATGACAGCCTTGGAGTTGAAATAAATCTGCTTTGTGGAAAGTGTGTGAGAGTTTTGTGTGTGTGTGTGTGTGTGTGTGTGTGTGTGTGTGTGTGTGTGTGTGGACATACCTCTGATCCATCTCTTTCTGGATGTCTTTGCTGATGTCATTAAGCTTGGCCTGCAATTTCTTTCGCCTTTGCTCTGGGGGTAAATGACTGTAATCCTCCTGGACTGTTCCCTAAACGCACACACACACACACACACACACACAGAGTTCAGGAGAGTTGAAATTAGTGCTGGCCTGAATAATTTGAATCCTCAAGTATCTGCTTGCTAGGTTGGTGTTCTTTCTTATTTACTATTCGGAAGCTTTGTCCTTTTTTAAGCCACAAAATCCGATCTACAGCCTAATCTACAATAACTGTCATCAGCAAATGTCATCTTTAGATAGAACATTCTGGAAAATGTTAAAAATAATACTAATAATAGTAAGAAGAAGAAGAAGAATTTAAAAATCAGTTGTACCTACAGTTGAATGTATCTATGTCAATATGTCACTTTTCACATGGATAATGAAGCTAAGTGAGCAAAAGATGCCCAACAAACGAAACCCTTGGTTTCATTTTCATTGTTAGAAGGAGTCTCCAGTATCAGCACTCTATAAAAGAGGTAAAGCTGTAACTTCTCCAAGTTGTTGTTTTTGGTCTTATTGCCTTTAAGAGAGAATGTGAGGGAGTTATATTTTTTATATAGTTGCTAAAATGTAAGTGATAACAGGAACTAACTTGAAAAAGTAAATGAAAAAAATTATTGGCAAATTTCTGTGGTATAAGAAGAGCAAAATCGATATAATACAGCGTTGCCACCTACTGGATATACTTTAAACTTCAGTTAAAAAAAAAAACACTTGCCATTGTGGCTAATCATGAAATCCATTTATTTCCGTTTATTGTTTTTAAAGGTGCTTTTGAGAGCATGTTTTTGGAGCATTGAGTACATACTATGAAAACCTAATATAATAATAATATAAAATGAAACTGTCACACTTAATCAACTAGCTCTTGCCTTCTAAAGCTGCCTTTTTTAAAACCTCTCCTCCGACCCTTTTGCGTGCAAATTCGTCATGTTATATAAACATAAAAACATCTGTAAGACCTACTACAATGCATAAGCAAGTCTAATCGTTAAATCATCTCTAAGACACTGAAAATCACCTTTTGTATTGTTTCAGTTTATAATGACTCTCACAAAGTAGGAACGATAAATAAAAGGCTCAAGAATAGTAAGACACGTGATAGTAGACACTTACACTTACCAGCTTCAGGGAGAGCTGCGTGCAAAGGAACGCAAACAAAACACAACAGAGAAAAACCTCAAATCAATTCAATCTTTACAGATCCCTACATGACCACAGCATAGATTATTTTATGATTATAAGCTAACTATTCAAATATAAGGACATCTCTTAGCAAATATTTAACATCATTTTTAATTTTTGAACACTTTATATTTTTTAACATTCCATCCACAGATGCCAATGACCTGTATATCAAAAACGTCATATAAACTGCACTTTCTGGTTTTATTCAAACTGCACTTTGATATCATTTATATATTTTAGATTACTGACCTTTATGTTAAACCTGTTGAATCATTATGGATATAATAACAAAATAATGACCATTGTAGCTTTGATAGTAGTTAATACTTATAGCTACCACCGTAGGCTCGTTTACAAATAAACCAAATCCAAGGGTGGATAAATGAGACATTTTTAATTCACCTGCCAAGCAGGTAAAAGCTTGCCCAGTCAAAGGTTTTGTTGCCTGGAAAACGAAACATCTATGCTAAAAATGGTAGCTAGTTTGTGTCTGAGGTAGCAAGTTACTGGCCAAGCTCTGGTTATGGTAAATGGTCTGCACTTATATAGCGCTTTTTTAACCTTAGCGGTTCCAAAGCGCTTTACACTGTGACTCATTCACCCATTCACACACGCACTCACACACCAATGGTAGCAGAGCTGCCATGCAAGGCGCTAACTTGCCATTGAGAGCAATTTGGGGTTCAGTGTCTTGCCCAAGGACACTTCGGCATGTGAAGTCATGTGGGTCGGGAATCGAACCGCCAACCCTACGATTAGTGGACAAGGCGCTCTACCACCTGAGACACAGCTGCCCCTACGGCCACCGCTGCCACCATTATGAGCTGTAATACACCGATCAGTCATAACTGCCTAATTAGCCACCTGCCTAATATTGTGTAAATCCCCCTTGTGCCGATTAAACAACTCTGACCCGTCGAGGCATGGACTCCACAAGACCTCTGAAGCTGTGCTGTGGTATCTGGCACCAAGAAGTTAGCAGTAGATCCTTTAAGTTCCGAGGTAGGGCCTCCGTGGATCGGACTTGCACTCCACTCCACAAGACCTGCCGTTTTGGAGATGCTCTGACCTAGTCGTCTACCCATCAAAATTTGGTTCTTGTCATAGTCGCTTGCCCATTTTTCCTGCTTCCAACACATCAACTTTGAGAACTGACTGTTCACTTGCTGCCTAATAAATCCCACCACTTCACAGGTGCCATTGTACAAGATAATCAATGAATGTTAGTCACTTCACCTGTCAGTACTTTTAATGTTACGGCTGGTGTTTCATTCTAATATTTGGTTCT
This sequence comes from Ictalurus punctatus, assembly GCF_001660625.3. Lineage (NCBI taxonomy): Eukaryota > Metazoa > Chordata > Actinopteri > Siluriformes > Ictaluridae > Ictalurus > Ictalurus punctatus. Next base: position 28,500,541 of record NC_030420.2, read on the forward strand.
GGATAGCGTCTTTGTTTATTCTCGAGTAACTCTGAGACTTCTATGACAGCTTTACACCGCACTTTATTTTCTGAAAATGTCATCCGTGCAAGCTAATTAAGCTGACAAGTAAAAGCTGTGTAGTGAAGCAGCTGGTGAGATTTGAAATGAGTAGCGTGTGTTACAGTTACAACACTGATGTGTGTCGCACCAGCGTGAAGCACGTTTTGGAAAGAGTGGGGCTTTTTTTTCTGTCTCTGGAAGCTGAAATGCTTCGCTTCTATTACATGTTGCTGAATCACACGACAGAAACACCTAGGTGTCATTACTGCACTCGCTAGTGTGATTACATCTGATTACATTCAAATCTTTATGTAGATTCAATTCTATTTGGTTTATTCAGCGATTCCCATCATTTCCAGTGATACCTTCTTATTTATTGATTTATTATTATTATACACTCACTGTCCATTTTATTAAGGATACCTGTACACCTGCAAATTTATGCGATTATTCATGCCGATCAGCTAATCATGTGGCGACAGTGCAATGCATAAAAGCATGGAGGGTGAGATCTGGACGGTTGTAGTTAAAGTCTATGTCCGCTGTAGCCTCAGATTTCTGTTCGTGGCTGACAGAAGTGGAACCCAATGTGGTCTTCTGCTGTTGTAGCTGTAGTTTCATGTGTTGTGCATTCTGATGCTTTTCTGTTCACCACGGTTATAAGGAGTGGTTATTTGAACTACGGTAGACTTCCTGTAAACTCGAACCAACCTGGCCATTCTCCTCCGACATCTGTCATTTTTTGCCAGCAGACCTGATGCTCCATGGATGTTTATTTTTCACACCATTTGAGTAAATCTCTCAAATACGTCTGGCACCAACACCCGTTCCACGGTCAACGTCACTGAGCAATGAGCACTAAGCATTATGCTGTTGCGACATGATCGGCTGACTAGATAATTGCATGACTGAGCAGAGGCAGAGGTGTTCCAATTAAAGTGGCAGATGAGTGTATATCTATTTTTTTACTTTTAGATTTTTTTTTAGATTGACTTGCAGCGGTTCCTTCAGGTCCTTACCCCACGCTTGAGGCTTCTCAGGCACTGCATCTTGTGTTTGGAGCTCATGAAGTCGTTGAGGCGCTGTCCGAGCGGCTCCTTGCTGTGCGGGGGCGAGTGCGGCCCGTTGGCCAGGCCTTCTGGAGAGGGCGACGTGGGGGGAGGGGGAGGGGGCTGACGAGGCGACGCTAGCAAAGACATAAGCTGCACGTGACGGAGCGATGGAGCCACGGTCACAGATGGAGGAGTGGAGAAACACAGAAGGAGACAGAGATGGAGGCATAAGGACAGAGAGAAACACCAGAGGAACCCAGCAACAAGCTGACAGTAGGAGCGTTGACGAAAAACGTCAGAGTCCACTAACAAGTCCTGTGCTTATTTTTTTCAAGTGCTGTCAAAAACGATTATCAATGTCTTTCACGTCAAAAAGGTATATATTAGAGAGAGATTTCTTAAACAGCTAAAAATGAATTCGTCGCAGTTTCAAATGAGCGACGAATATTTACAATGTGGAAGAATTTTTTAAAAATAAAATAATAAAATAAACCCTACAGATGACAGCGGATGCTGCAGTAAGTAAAGCCCTGATCAGGAATTGTTGAAAATACTTATTACAATTTAAACAATAACTTTAATATTTTTTATTGGACGAATTATGATGAAACAATTATTTATGATAAATAAAACTACATTAACAAATACATTTTAAATAATAATAAATAAGTGAGCTTTTAAAGTGTTAGTGTTATTCAAAGACTCTGATAAGCAACTTTCTGCCTGCAGTGGAAAAAAAGAATAAATGCAGTTGCTCTGGATAAGAGTGTCTGCCAAATGCTATAAATCCTTAAAATAGCATTTTAACTGTAAGATTTTTTTTTATATCTTACCCTATTCGGGATCAAATTTAAACTAGATTTAAGGTGGCAGGAAAGAACCCTATATGAGGTTTGATTTCCAGCCACTCAATATGCTTGTAATGTATTTGACTTCATTTGTAAGTGATTCTGAGTAAAAAAAAAAAGTGTGCTTAATGAGTCAGTATTAATTAATGTGTAGTGTTATGATTTGAGAGGATGATGTGTTGACACCTTTCTTTCACCAGATGGAGACATTTTCCAGACAGCTGATTAGTAGACCTACTGTAAGTGCTTTAAACTAACAGATTTCATGATCTACCCTTTATTACTTGATCTGCTAGAGGAGTGAACAGCTAAGTCTCAGATTTTTTTTGTCCTTTAACAAAACAAATGCGTTCAATCAGCTCATAGCTTTGGGTCTACGTCAATTCTGCACCTCTGTGCAACCCAAACACTAGGACATTCAGCCAGGTTCTATACCTTATTTCTCTTAATTAAAGGCCACAGCTTGCTTCGGCTCCTGCGCCGACTCTCTCCACGTGCGTTCAGGAAGCTGGACTCGGACACGGCTCTCTTCATGGACACACTGTAGTCCTCGAAGTCTACATCGCCCGGGGGCTCAAAGCCTGACTTGTACGTCTCTACCACCTGCTTGGTGTCCTGAGGTTAAAAACATGGATGGACAGAAACGGACACGTATTACATTTGATTTTGTTAGCGCTTTTGTAACAGCATTACAGGAAAGAGACAGGGATTAGTCCTAAATTAAGAGCCTACAGGGAATAAAATGAATTACATTTGATTATGAAAATAATCTGATATCAGGTAAACATTACTAGATACATACATTTGTATGATGCATATACAAACCATTACATATTTAACGGGAAAAGTCGTACAATGCAGAGTGACAATAATTATAAACAGACTATAAAGTGCTAGAGTGAAAGTCTAGCAGACTTCATACTACATTTTGTTAAGTAGCATTGATTTTCTTAACTGGAATTAATTCAAGGTCTAAAGCCAGTATGCATTTTTGGCCCGCAAATCCTGTAAAGAGGTTTCATATTGCCTTGACACTCATACTTTAGCATTTTATCAAGCAATGCACATTTTGTGATGCACTCAGGATACAGAGACCTCCCATGAAGGTTAGTCAAGTCAGAGGTTCAATAACGAAACATAAAATGTAAAAAATTTACAGACTCGAACAAAGCAAACCAAATATAAGATATGCGAACGGCGGACATCTCAATTCTTCAACTTAATTCACGTTTACAATCAGTATACTGGTGACATCCATATGTCATATCCATTTATGTCTATAAAACCTCCAGAGTGGAGATGATGAGAGAAAAGTCAACGGAGAAGGAAACTATCTAGTGTGTGTTTTAGTCTGAGCTTCTAAATCTGAAATAAAGGTGCAACCCTGAGTCACGTGAAGCCACACAGGAGCTTAAGCCCAATCACGGCTCATAAGCCACTTTAGATCTGCAGAGAAAGTGAGTCAGTTACTCTCTCCATCTGTGACACTCGGCCAAACCGCAGCCATGTGAGCGCTAGCTCAGGATTTAGCTGACCACACACACACACACACACACACACACAAAGAGACACCAAATACACATCATCTCCATGGCTGCTAGCCACAACTGTTAAAAAGCTGGGCATCATGATCATTGCTCATTAGCTTGAAAGTGGGGCAGGGGCATTTAGTGTAATGAAGTCAGCACTTTTCAGTGATAAATTGTTAATCCATTCATCCATCCATCTATTTTCTGTACCACTTATCCTTACTAGGTCACGGCGAACATGGAGCCTATCCCAGGGAGCATAGGGTGCAAGGCGGGGGACACCCTAGATGGGGTGCCAATCCATCGCAGGGCACAATCACACACACATTCGCACACCTAAATGATTAATATGTCTGCTAAATATAGATTACTCGATAGTCAGTAGGTACACATAGTCCTGTTGGAGAACAAAGTGAAATACACAATTCTTGCACCCTTAACAGTACTGCAGAACGTCGTGCTACTCAATATTCTTAATACACTGTATCATTCCTACATGGTTTACAGATTTGTGCCAAAATAGATGTTCCAGCTTTGGTTCTAGGCTTCACCTTCATTCTGTCACTGGTTAATTTTAGAGGTGCACAAATGTGCAAGGAATAAAAGGCAACAGGGGTGCTGTTATAGGAAAATCATCAGTGACAGGGTGGAGCGAGGTGGCCCGATGTGAAGCAATGCAACATTATTTTTTCTTATCGCTTCGTGTCACAAAGTGTTTTAGTTCCCTTACAACTCTTACTTTTGTCAACACTATTAAAGGACATCATACTTTTTATCCACAAATAGTTACCTTTAAGGTTGTGGAACATCAATGACACAAATTAGTTCCTGTTATCACTTACATTATAAACAGGCGTTATAAAAAGTTGTTCCCTCACCACTCTCTCCTTTTTTTCTCTCTTGAGCTTAACAATACGAAAAAATGCAGTTTTTTGTGTTACTGAGAGGCAGGCATGTCCTCAGTCCTGAAGACAAGCTTTCTGACAAAGCACTAAAACTGGAGTCTCCTTCCATAAATGTAAAAGTAAAATGTCTCCACAGAAAACTTTATTATCATTATTTGTTTAAAAAAAAACAAAACCCTGATGAATAAAAATGTTTACTTTTTACAAGTCCCTGTCTTAATCATTACTATAGAAACAATACTGTATTAGAATATGCGTAATTAATATAAACGTGATTTGTCTTGCAGCTGGAATGACTGTCAGAGCTGCTGTTATAGAAAATGAATCAACACCTTCTGACCAATCGGAATTGAGCATTCAACAGCGCTGTGGTATAAATCGTTAGAAACCTTACCTCACTATTAGCCTTTGCAGTACTGATATTGCATATTCCATTAGTTTAATGAATCTAAATATAGGAATTATTGTCCACATACCATTTTGGGCTCGATGGACTCAGCTGCCTTGGTCATGCCGTCCAGACACTTATTAACGATGGGCAGCACTTTGCGCTCCACCTCGGCGTAGCACCTCATACTCTCCCCTATTCTCTCAATCCGTCTCTCCTCCATCTCCTGGATCCTCTGTAACACAACAACACAGCTCCACTTACTGTAGAGGCTTCCGGTAGGTACGGTCACATGAGATCCTCTTTAGAGCCATTAAATATCCTATGAAGACTTACCTGAAAGATGTGGGGGATGAGGGTGTAGTAGTGTTCGTGTTGGTCTTTATTAAACTTCTGCAGGTAGGACAGATACTCGTTCTTACTGTCATCAGCTATTTGATGCCTTATTTGAGCCTGCTGTTTAGCCTGAGAGAGAGAGAGAGAGAGAGAGAGAGAGAGAGATTGTGAGGGAAGTGCTATAAGAAGGTTTGCCCTTAAAAGCCCAGCATCCTTTGTGCCGCTGCAGGATCACGCTGTAAAGTACAATTAAAAGCCACAAACAGTACAAAAAAAACCTAACAAACATGTACACCGGTATCCAACAGCACATAATACCACATCTGACTTCCATTGTGGCATAAAAATGTGGACTGATGCTGATCTACCAGACAGGACGAGTGCAGCTGCACATACAGAGACGTCTCTCACGGGGCGCCATCCACAGATCTGTCCAAAAGTGCGGAAACTGGAAACACTTTAACACGCCAGACACAAAACCACCAGCTCAAAAAAAGAATCACACAGTATCACATTATTTCATGCAGCCTATTTTGAGCAACAAAAGGCTATTTTACAAAGCAAAATGTTCCAGCAGGCCACGTTAATCAAAAGGAAAGTTTGATTTAAAAAAAAAAAAAAAAAAAACAAAAACAAATATATACATATACAGAATTTTCCTCTTACTCCAAATGTAGTTAGTTTTGCACTGGAGCTACGAGGCTAACGTGCTAACAAGCATGGCTACAGCAAGACTATTTGAGTTTACTCCAGACTCCAGTCAAAAAAATTTAATTTTCCATTTAAAACACAGCACATACAGAGAGAGAAAAAAAACTCGTTCAGAAAACTCAGTTTGTGATCTCACATCTGATGTGAAATTACTAGTAGAGGATAAATATATGCTAATCAGAAGCTTTTAGCCACATTATGCTAAGATAGTTACCCAGCTAACATAACTAAATGTCATGAAGAGAATCCTGGGAGCCAGTATTTTGACAGGTTCAGTTACTGAGATTATGGAGATGCGATCTGAGACTCGATATTGAAACTTCAAATGCGAGCCAGTTTACAAACATTGAACTAGCTGTCTAGTTGTGTGCTAATGTTAAACAGAGTTCAACACAGTAATCTTCTACACTAGCAACTAGCAATGTTAATAAACACAGAATGAATGGTTCCGTGTCAAGAATTACATAGTGTTGGTGAACTAATGTCTCCTCTTCCTCTGCTCAGTGTGGTATAGACATACAGGACTGAATTTTTTATGGAGTAATACTAGAGTGTGTTATAGAAGATAGCCTGATGCTAAACTGGTAAAAGCTGTATACTTCCAGTACTTGTTAGCTATGATGACAGCGTAGCTTCTGCGCAAAACTAAAGAAGTTCAGACACCAAACATGTTTTGTCTGGTCGACTACATTTGAGGTAAGGGGTGAAACTGTGTAAATTTAATTTTTTGTCAAAGTGCTGCTGTAATACATACTAGGGCTGCTAAAGTACTAAAGTAGTCGACATAATGGACTAGCTTGATGATGAAATTTCACTGACATGGATTTTTTTTTTTTTCAGTCGACGTGTTGTTTAGTTAACCAGCAACGAAAATGAGTTGTTAACTGCGGTCAGAGACGTCCCTAGGAACTGATCATCAAAATAACTTCCTTCTGAAATAAACCGCTAAAATAAGGGGATGATATTTCTAAATAGCAGTTACACTGGCAGTGTGATTTTTTAATTTAATTTTATTTATCATTTCTTCATGATCTTCATTATACATTTACATACTTTAGGCTCGTGTCATCCAGCTTGCTTTGTAAATTAGGATACTGAGGCATAGAGAGGATGTCTAAAGGATCCACCGTTACAGACCCAATTCTTTAAAGCTCCAGAGAACCTTTTAAAAGTAGCAGCGCAAAGTATAGCAGCAGAAAAAAAGAGCAAGAAATTGAATTAGGAGCAGTTAAGGACTGCAACGGAAAAGATATGCTGTACCTGTATTCATTATAACATACACGGAACACACACACACACACACACACACGCACACACACACACATACCAATAAGACAAAGTCAATACGGTAGTCAAGAAACGAATCACTTTAACATGTTTCAGCACACAGATTCATTCAGCATGCACACTAACAGAGCACAAACACCGAGGCACACAGCACAGAAAATGGACAGGAATTGGCCGTCTGTTCTCAGAGCAACTCTTTCGCATTATGTACCATTTCTTTGGCTTAATTTGATAAATTGTATATCAGACAAATGTAATGTGCTAAACAGTGGTTATAATAACCACATAGGCATTTGTTTGCTTGCACCAGTGGCCAGAGGGACGTACTATAATACAGCAACAGGGCCAGAGATTTGGACAAACAGAAATAATTTTGCGACAGACATTTTATGTAGACGTTGAGGTCTATGGGCGTACACTAAACAGATTAACAATTCCCCACAGACAGAGACGACTCGTGGTTATAAACCTACCTTGAGTGAACACCGCTTTGAGCCATGTTAAAAAGACAAAAACAGAGTCGATTAGTGTCAGAGCACTTTGTGGCGTAGAGCAGAAAGTCAGAAATATGCGCATGGGTCAGCCGAATGGCATGAACTACACACGGGATTCGGCCCGGTCACAGATCACAGATAGACTGCACATTCAGAGATTTCTGTAATAAATCTAAGCCTATAACATTATATCTGTAATGTCCAGGATTTAAGTAAAGGCAGCAACTTGGCAGATGGTTAATAGAATTGCAAACTAATTGCACTACAGCAAAATAATTTAATATCAATAATGGGATACATTTTAGGTACATTAGTTGTTCCATTTCACGAAAGACTATAAAATGCAATGGACCGAACAGGTAGTTTATTTAACGCTACACTGTTGAGTGTCCTGGTATTTACTGCCAGTGTGAATCAGTTCAGTCGTATGAATCAAAAGGACTCATGACATGGGCTGTAAAACTGTCCACAGCTCGTTAGGCTCCAACAACTGTCCAATTTCCCTGCAGGAAAGTATGGCATACCTCCAGAGGAGACGCTGTGGTTAGTGGGCGGAGGCGCAAGACTCTTTAAGATGCAGTGGAAGGGGTCTTAAAAAATGCTGAGCACATCACTGACACGCATCCATCCCAAACGCACTGCAGAGACCCAGGGCTGGGATGCAGAGAACAAGCAGGAGAAAAAAAAAAGAGTTAGCCGGAACTGGACCTACCTTCTCCACATCGGCTTTGGTCACGTTAATGTCGGCGTCCATCTTGTCAAAGTAATGCTGGGCACGGTCGGCTTCTTTGCAGTCTCTCTCAAACCGACGTTTGCTCTGCAAGTGACCGGTAATAGGGTTCCTTATTAGTGCAGGACGAAGATTGATATTTGAAGTTGCTCATTTTCTCAAAGTGTTCTTTAGTATTAAAGAACTAGTTTGTCATTTTAAAGCCCTCTGCTGACTGCCAAGCAAATTGCAGTTGCAACAGTCATGCCTTCCTGTTTCTCCCAATTGACCCCAATCCCTACTTCTTAAGCTGCATTTTAGGCAAAAACAGTGAAGCTAAGCCGCTCTGCCTCGACTGGGGTGGAACTAACGTTCAGGCCAGAAATATGAAAACATACATCTAAAAAGAAACCAATTAGAACAACTGGGGTGCAATCAAAGTTTTAATACAGGGTCTTTAAAATGATATGCTTATTATACTGTAGGTGCTATTACAAATAGCACCTTTAAACCCAAATAAACCACATCCTGGCTAACATTAACTGTCAGTGGTGTATCACTATCAACTCTAAAATATAGAAATATTTCACAGAAACACTATGAATAAGGCTAATGGAGCTTGAATCTTTAATCGAAACGCTTCATTATTTATTATTATTTATTATCTCTGGTAATTAGATGCACATTTCTCATCTAACTTTAAGTAGCTGTTGGACTAGTTTTAACTCACCGACTCCAACTGTTTCCAGGAGTTCTCGATATGCTGCTGAGCCCTGCGACCATCATGGAAATGCTGCAGGAGGAGAATCATAACATTGTGTATGGAGTCATCAACAGCATCATCCTGTATGTTTACAATGATAAACCTTTTTATTTCACATAAAAAGGTGAAATAAAGGTGAAATAAAACCTCCCATTAACATCCATTCATCCATTTTCTTTACCGCTTGTCCTACTGGGTCATGGGGAGCCTGGAGCCTATCCCAGGGGGCATTGGGCACAAGGCGGAGGACATCCTGGACGAGGTGCCAAGCCATCGCAAGGTACAATCACACACACATTCACACATCCATTCATACACTACGGACACACATGCCAATCAGCCTACAATGCATGTCTTTGGACTGCTGGAGGAAACCGGAGTATCCGTGGAAAACCCCCACAGCACGGAGAGAACATGCAAACTCCGCACACGCAGGGCCGTGGTGGGAATCGAACCCCCAACCCTGTGTGAGGCAAACGTGCTAACCACTAAGCCACCATGTCCCCCCCGTAACAGTGCAATTAAATCCAGAGATAACATTCAAAATGAAAATGGGGAGTCTGGAACATTTATTATTGCTGTAAATAATAAATACCTGTGGGGAATTTTAATGCGGTAAAAGCTGCCAGCTAGCAATCTACAAGATGACAAACAAGTGCGAGGGCGTCAATGGAGATATTAGCATGAAAAGTTGAACCTCGGGAGTGTACGTATAAGGAGGTGAGAGAGCTGGACAGACAAAACACTAAACCACTGCTGCTTTAGCACTGCTGACCGCACCGGTAACTGGACCGTCTTAACTGTTGTTTGTTTGGGGGGAGTTGGGAATCCAAAACCCAAGTTAACTCCTATATAGAAGTGAATATTATACATATTATGTTGTTTAATGAATATTAATGAATATGTATATGTTATGATATATGAAGATTATGTTATTATAGATATTGTAGTTTATGAAAAGTCATTGTTTGTAATACTTACCTCTGGAAGAACATGGAGAAGTCCATGTGGGTGGAGCTTCCAGATTAAAAGCCAGGCCTGTTCATTTGTGTAAAGGAGGGTTGGAGTTTGGAGTTTGGAGTTGTAGTGTGAGTATATGGTGTATTTACCTTGCTGCACTGCTGTATTATAAGTGCTGTAGTGTATATATTTTTGTATAGTTTTCCTCCATTTTCCCCATTTCCCCTATATGGCAAAATTTTTCGGGCCTTCACATAGATGTACATATTTTTGTGCACATTTGGTGGACTGTAAATAGGAGCACTGTCAATAAAACACCTTTGCACAAGAGTGCTATTGCGGCCTTGCCATCAATTTTCTTGTGCGGGATAATTTTTCCATCACGCCTCGTCACAATTGCCCTCTAGTCTGAGATGAATTCCCACTTCTACCAATATCTGCAGGTAGCTGAATTGCATTGGGTAATGTAGTGAAAATGTGAAGGGGTGAAGAGATTGAAACAAAAAAAAAAATCGACTCAAATGATAAAACAAATCTAAAGCCACCGAAGATCACAAAGATTATTATGCAAGTCGTTCAGAGTGGATTTTTCCTTTAAAAAGTGACCCATCTATTTCATGACACAGCAAACAAAAGCACTGTGCGGTCTGATCTATACCAGAAAAGACTGCAGTCTTTTAGAAACCAAGCTGATCAGATGAAATGTGAACCTGATGAATCAGCCAACACAGTATGGCCACAAAAATGTACTGTATTCCTCCCAAAACAAAATGCTCACCACTCACAAACTTCTCATTGTATCAAAAAACATTTGCTTAGGCCACCCGAGGTCACGGTGACGTGAATATCACGTCATGACTGACTCACTCCCACTCATAGGATGCCATTACACACAGTATGAAAAATACATAAAGACCACTTTCTTTTAGAAAGCCAGTCAGACATGAAAGGCAGACGAAAGCTCATCAGGGCGGAAAAACAATCTGCTCTACATTTTGTTCAGTTCATGCGTGGTCATGTCTGTTCCTATTGTGTTAGTTCCAGTCATTTGGCTGTGACAGAGGCCTCGCAGGCCCAGTTAAGAAGGAGGGGCATCTTATTCCTGCACCCACTCCACTGACCCCAATACATGACCCACATTCAGCTCCAGCCTGCTCTACCGTAAAATCATCCACAGCGTAATAACATATTTCACATTCCTCATCCAGGGATTTACAGGAGCTGGGGAGCAGAGGACAGATTTCTCCACAGGTGGGAATCCCGTTCTTGGATACCCGTAAAAATGTTCAAGGATGAATAATGATAATAAAAATCTCCCTGGATCAGGGGTTTGATCATGGATCAGGGGTTTGATTAAGTTTTTTGATGACCTTTTTTTTGATAATTTGACTGCCTCATAAACAAAAATAAAGCTTTCTTTCATTACTTATCATACATGTGGCTAAAGGTTTCCAGGTAAAACATCACCCACAAATCCTAGATGTGATAGGTTGAACACATGGTGCATGTTTAGCCAAGGAGCTTATGCACAGCTCATACATAATGCTCTCTAAATCAATCTATAGGGAGGTACAGAGAAAGTATATTATTAACTGGGAATATTCATGCAGCGACACACCGATCAGCCAAAACATTAAAACCACATGCCTAATTATTGTTTAGGTCACACTTTGTTTGTGCTTTCGGTGGTGGACAGGGGTCAGCATGGGCACTCTGACCGGTCTTTGGCAACGGAGCCCCATACACAGCAAGCTCTGATGCACTGTGTGTTCTGACACCTTTTTATCATAGCCAGCATGAACTTTTTCAGCAATTTGTTCTGCAGTAGCTCTTCTGTGAGATCGGAACAGACGGGCTAGCCTTCACTCCCCATGTGCATCAATGAGCCTTGGGCGCCCATGACCCTGTCATCAGTTGTCTTTCCTTGGACCACTTATGGTAGGTACTAACCACTGCATACCAGGAACACCCCACAAGACCTGCTGTTTTGGAGATGCTCTGACCCAGTCGTCTAGCCATCATAATTTGGCCCTTGTCAAAGTCACTCAGATCCTTACTGCTTCCAACACATCAACTCTGAGAACAGACTGTTCAGTTGCTGCCTAATAAATCCCACCCCTTGACAGGTGCCATTGTACAAGATAATCAATGTTATTCACTTCACCTGTCAGTGCTTTTAAAGTTATGACTGATCGGTGTATATTGGCCATATATTAGACTCCTATTAAATGTTTATTTCAAAGCTTGTCTTTCTTTTATGTTACATGTTACATTTGTCAGCAAAGGAAAAAATATATATTTTCTTCCTTTTAAGGCTTAAAAACAAGAGCTTGTGTAATTTATTTATTTATTTATTTTAAAGGCGGTGATTTAGACGCTATTGAAAAATGCAGCCTCAGACACGTCTACCGAAGAAAAATCGGGTAACTTCGGAGGCATACAGTAACTATACACAGGAATCATCTACCCCAGATGCATGAACAAATAAATACGTTTTTAGGGTTTGAGGGTTAATCTAAAGTCAAGCAAAACAAAAAGTAATCAAATTGTTGGCCAACGTTTTGGCTATGAAAGTTCGTGTTCTGTCCTTGCATCACACCTAGAAGGTATTTTTCCACTTTGGCTAGTGTGACTGCATGTACTAGGCAGAAGAGTTATATGACATCTTTGTTCTGCACCTCGTTTGTTTCACATACCTTCGTGTTCCTGATTTCACACCGTCAAGTTTAACCATAGCTACATACCAACTGAATACTTGTCCACCGTTCAGCTACAAATAAATAAAAATAAAAAAAACGAATAGCCTAGATATAAAATCTGTCTGCGGCAGGAACGAAGGATACCGATTCGTCCACTCTGACTGAATAATAAATTGTTTGACTTGGTTTTTCCAATGACAAAAAAAGCAGAGAAGCACCTACTGTACACGTTTATCCTTATGTACAAACTGGAAGCAGTCCCAAACCTACAAACATCTTCACCCTTCCCCAATAAAGTAGTGTTCTTCCAGTCAGATTTTGATCTTTGTCAAATTTGCACACTTAAAATAATACCATTGAAATATTTTTGTCGTTGTTTTTAAAAAAATTTCCCAGTTTCCGTGCACATACCGCTTTCCGTTCGGCTTTCAGCTCCTGGATATAGCGCACCAGCTCTGAGATGATCTGTGTTGAGAGGTTCTCTGCGATGACCTCGTGCTGCCCGGCGTAGTCATTCAGCTCGTTCAGCGTCATCAGAAACGCTCTGCAGGAGGTGTACCTGACCATATGTGCAAACACAAGAGAACAAGCATTACACCGATTATTACTCTGAAAGCACCATGTTCTTAGCATTCCTAACACGCCTGCGAGCTCATCGGCCACAAAAAACAATCGAGTGGTGTTTTTAAATATTAAATTACATTAAATGTAATAGATTACATTTCTATTGCCCACTATGGACTTAACTTAGCTACAGTGCTGGTGAACTGAGATGCAGGTATACGTACTTGTACTCGTCCTCTTCTCTGGAGTTCTTCTTGGGCTGATATTTCTTAGAAAGGTTTCTATAATAAGAGCAAAACTTTCAGAAGCAAATCAATATGATGTAATTGTGGGTGCATCGTTAAATTTCGTACTGTCAGTTTGTACTAACACTTTTTTAAATGTTAAACATTAATTTAAGACGTGGCATATTTTTTTAACCAAAATTTTAAAAAAGAACGCTTTCGTTTTAAGTAAAAAACAAAAAAAAACAAAAGAAGTGCTGTTATAGGAAAATAATCAATAACTGGATGATATGATGTGGCCTGATACGAAGCAAACTCACTGTTACCACCCTGAAGTCGATCATTTTCCAATAACCGCATGCTCTGAAGTGTTTTATTTCTCTAATACCACAGTAATTCACCAATGATTCCATTTTTATTTACTAAAGAACAACACGTCATACTTTTAATTTATCCATTTGTAGTTACATTTAATGTTGTGAAACGTCCTACAATTTAGTTGTTGTTATGATATGTTTAGCTATAGCAGCTATAAACAGTCGTTCCCTCACCAGCCTCTCCTCTTTTTCTCTCGAAGTTAATAAGACCGAGGAACTGCAAACCCCTCCATCCTGAAGACTTTGGCATGTTAGAAACTTAAAGGAACAGCTTTACCTGACTGTTACAAAGTCCTCACATTGGAGATGCCTTCTAGAAATGCTTAGAGAACTTCAGCATATCACCCAGTTTTCACACCCGTTTAAATTTTTTTTTTTTTTTAAAGTAGATTGTCTGCCATACAAGTCCCTGAGTAAGTCCTTACTACAAAAACAAGAATAAGAATATTAGAACCAGTACAATAATATAAACCTAACCCTAACTATTGTCCAAGCTGCTGTTATAGGAAATTATCAGCACCTTCTGACCAATCAGAATCCAGCATTAAACAGTGCTATGGTTTAATGTGGCTTAACATAGAGAAACTGATTTTTTGTCTTTGGTATTTTCTTTCACCCTTCCACCCTCTGCATATTTTATTTATGAAAGACCAATTAAAGCAATCGTGTCCTGGGAAGCAAACAAAGCCCACTAGTGTCTCCACCATAATGAGGTCTTTATCATGTGAGAGCTCTAATTCATAAAGCTGACGTTTGTTTGTGTGATGATTCGAGTCGACTTGACACACACTAGCACCATGACTGCGATTAATTCAAGTAAATGTGAAAAGTGGATACAAGGCACTCATGGATATAATAAAGTGTATTGCTGCTGCCGCCCTGTCCCTCACTCGCTCCTCTCGTCTGCAGCTCTGTCTATCCACCCCCCGCCTCTCTTTTCGTCTCGCTTGCTCTCTATCGCTGCATCCCTCTCACCCTCTCTCTCTTCGCACACACACACCCAGCTGTACCTCCCCATAGGCTGACGTGTTGCTAGGCAGATCGCCATCTTGCAGCTCCTTGTCAAAGCCATGCGGATGCTGCCGTTTATTGTCTCCTTACCACCTCACCGAAGGACCAAAAAGCGTTCTCGATGTTCTGCAGGCGTTCAATGGCGCGATAGGAATAAACAAACAAACGCACAGACCCTCAGTATAATAACAACTATCCTGTGGCCTTTTAAACAGCCATTATTCCTGAGCTGGAGGCAGGTCGATGCCGTTTGTCTGCTAACAAGCGCATTGTGTCAGATAAATCTCCACTCATTTAGGGAGCTGAATAAAAGGCTTGAGGGAGGCGTTGTGAATTAAGCCTTTCTCTCAACTGAAGGCGCGCACAAAAACACTCTGGCAGACTTCATAGAAATAACAAAGCACTGACTGACAGGCAGCTATAAAAAGCAGATTTCCTTGTGTGCACACGTGCGCGCGCGCGCGTGTGTGTATGTGTGTGTGTGTGTGTCTTCACCGGCTAACACAACCTGAAAAAACCACAGACAGGACCAAACCAGCAAAAACAGCACAGGACTATCAGGATATGGGTCAACGCCATAGCAACTCACGTAACCACGATGATGTAGTGCAAACGTGTCCATTTGAATATGTTGCAAAAAATAAATAAATAATCAGCAAGTAATATTTGTGTGTAAAGGCGCAAAGATTTAACAAGACTAATTAGTCATGATAAAAGGTGCTGAACATCCTTTAAGAATTTGTTAACACAGTTTTTTTTTTTTTAAGATAAATATGTTAATGTTAAAGCGTTGACTAAGACCAATCAGACTTAGGTAACAGTATAAATGTTATTACCTCAATTCAGTGTAGGGCTGCTTTTTATGGATGGAAATAGGATACTGTGCTACACATTGTGATTACAATAAAGCTTGCAACTGACTGTAAAACTACATCACGTCACAAGTTGTAACTGCATTAATTTGATCATAAATCATGGGTCATGCTAGTTCAATTTTTAGAACAGTCAAACTCCTCATAGAATACAATAGAAATTGTGTTTTGAGTGCTCATTTCTATATGGACACTCCAATAAGACCAATATTTTGGCAAGAATTAATAAGAAAAATATAATCTTATGTATTGTAGATCTTACTGCTGCTGTAATCATAAAGACAGGAAACTGGGCTCATCCCAGGACTCTTATTCACTTATTCACATATAGTTCTGTTTGTCTATATAGTATACAGTTGTACAAGAGTAATGATTTATAATAGTCCGACTACCTAGAGTCACACAAAAGAGGACAAACTCCCTTTTGAGTTTGGCTCCTCTCAAGGTTTTTTCCTGGCCCCTGTCGCTTCTGGCTTGCTCATTAGAGATCTAAATCTATATTCAGATTTCTCTAAAGCTTTATGACCATTTCTATTGTTAAAAGTGCAATACTATAGTAATGTTACCTTGAATGGGATATTGTGCAGCCCTAACCCAAAGCTTATTAAGTGTACCAGGGCATTTTCAAGCTTTCAATTACAAAAACCTGAACAAACAAGCACTTAGACAATTAGACTGAGTCAAAAGGCGGAGCTTTGACCAAAACACAAACATTCAGCTAATCACAATAAATCAGTCAATGCGATTTAGAATTAGTTATAGTACAGTAATAGAGATGCTCCGATCGATCGGTATCGGCCGATAATCACATTCTATGACTCGAACGGTAGTCTCTGAATTTGGCCGATCTCACGAACTGATCGCAATTTGATGACGTGAAACGCGAGGATGTAAAACACATGATGATGTTAAACTTTAGCGCTGCAGTCATGTCATCACCAGTGTGGAATTATTATGAGGTCTCAGGAAACATGAAAAATTTGCCATTTGCCGTGTATTTTTAAAGGCCTATTAAAATGTTAATTGTAAAATGAATATTTGTTGTGCTTATTTATTTGATTCTCAATTAAATCAACGATCTACAACATTACTGAAAATAATATAACCAAGGGAACATCTGTGATATTACTTTATCTGAAAAATAAAAAAACGTCAACAGTGACAATCAACAGAAACTTACATATCACTTATATAAAGCTCAAACGATCGGGATCGGTATCGGTCAATCATGATGACAAGAAATCGGTAATCGGTATTGGCTGCAAAAATCCTGATCGGAGCATCGCTATACACTAAGTGTTGTGCATTCAGCACACCACAAGAGCCTCTGATAGGTCAGAGCTCCCTTGTTAGAAATTCTGATTGGTCAGAGCACCCTCAGTGGAACTTCTGATTGGTCAGAGCACCCTCAGTGGAACTTCTGATTGGTCAGAGAAATCTTATTCGGAATTCTGATTGTTCAGATCACCCTCACTGGGAATTCTGATTCATCAGAGCACCCTCACTGGGAATTCTGATTGTTCAGAGCACCCTCGTGGGAATTCTGATTATTCAGAGCACCGTCATTAGGAATTTTAATTGGCCATAGCACCCTTGTTAGAAATTCTGGTTGTTCAGATCACCCTCGTTAGGAATTATCCTTGCTCTGAGCACCCTCATTAGGAATTATCCTTGTTCTGAGTATCCTCATTAGTAATTGTGATTGGCCATAGCGCCCTCATTAAAAATTCTGGTTGATCAGAGCACCCTCATTAGGAATTCTGATTGTCTGGAGAACCCTTATTAGGAATTCAGATTGTTCAAAACAGCCTCATTGGGACTTTTGATTCATCAGAGCACACTCACTGGGAATTCTGATTGGTCAGAGCACCATCATGAGGAGTTCTGACTGGTCAAGAAAAACTGGACGCAGTGTATAAGCTACTAACTGGAACAGACTGATTTTGTGTTTATCCCTCCTAAGGGGATTTGTCTGTACATTTCTTTTTATTACAACTGTCTACAGCGAATTCTGATTCAGTTTGCTTTCACATGCCTGATTTTTCAGGTCCTCATACAACAAGCTGAAAATCAAATCTTGCATGCTGAGAAGAGTGTTTACAGTGACATACAATCTTCTCATACCTTATTTGCTTAGCGTAGTTCAGCTCGATTTCGGATCTCTCCTTGACAAACTTGGTGTAGCGCTCCACAAACTCAATGCCCCACTGCGTGTGCTTCTCCAAGTTATCAAACTGATCCTGAGGTAGGGGAAAAGAGAGGAGAATTTCTGAGAGCTGCAGATTCTTTCCATCCAAGGCTTTTACACACACAAACTAAAATAGCTCAAATGAATGCATGAAACTGTATGAAGTCTGAACAAGTTCATTTAACTTAATTACAGATGTACTAATGCTGGGGATGTTAATGTGCGTGATTATATGAATTAATAATAACAAATTGCGTTTGCATGGAAATGTTCATATAATGAACATTTTTCAGTTAAGGTATGAAGCTGTAGTTCTACTCACTTTAAGAGGTCATTAGGTCACAGCTCCCTTTTTAGCTCTATTCCACAGTGTAGTCATATTATATTAGGCTAAACGTTTATTCTGTGCCCCAAATTAGACATCCTCACTATAATAACGGTAGAATGTCTGCTATTAGGGTGGTGCAAAGGCACAGCAGTTACCATGTTTCGTATGATGTAACCGTGTACATGTAAGTTTCCTCTGGATTGTCCGATTTCCTCCCACCTTCCAACAACATACATTAGGTAAGTGCATTAGCTACTCCAAAGGTGTGAATATGTGTGGATGGTGTGTTGATGGTATATTCCCACCTCGTACCCAGTGTACCCAGGACAGGTTCCGGATTCACTGTGACCCTTACCAGGATAAAGCACTTACTAAAGACGAATGAATATATGACTCTCTGCTATTACACAAATGGACCACCTGTCTGTGTGTGTGTAAACATGAGTAAATATGTTTTCTGTTGTGTGTGAAAGCTGCCACCTCATCATTTCTCAGCATGACTGGTGTGCTAAGTGCTCACTCCAGATCATGCAGTTGCCCAATAAGGCTCGATGTTGCGCATTAGACGGCTAAGACTCTAAGGAGCGATGAAGCACAGTTTTTACTCATGGATGAGTCTGTTCAACAGAATTTAAATCAGCTAGTGTTTTGCAATCTCAGCACATATCAAAACAAGCGATAAGATAAAACTGAAGCTATTGCTAAAGCAGGGAATCACGGGACAGAGCTCATTACCCAATATACATTATACAGTAGATAATAAATAAAGGTTTCACAGAAAAATTTAACATTACACTAACAGTTCCATCCTTAATACTTCTTCAGTCAGTTACTAACTCTGGGGGAACCTTTAAAGGTTCTATGTAGAACCATACAACAAAAGGTTGCATGTTGAGTCTCTTCAGAAAGCTAGAATCATTACCCATCCAAAGAACCCTTGATTAATATTTTTTGTGTGTGTGCAAGGGAATAAAGAAGAGTACAACTGTGCTGTAAACCATATGGACCAGAGGTATGAAAAAAATCCAATTATAATTATTTAAAAATTTAAAAATAAATACAATTATTTGCACTTTTATTGACTTAAAAAAAAATTATGTATTTAATATGTAATTTTTCCATAAACACTTTAGAGATGTAAAAATAAAATATACATTTGACATTTTCTGGGAAATAAAAAGGCTTCCAATGAAAAAATATATAATAATAATAATAATAATAATAATAATAATAATAATAATAATTATGATGATGATAATAATAATAATAATAATAATAATAATAATAATAATAATAAAGACACATCATCTTTATGTCTCATATGCTCTGAGGGAAAAAGGGTTCTTCAATGGTTGTAACGATAGTTAGGGTTTCTTAAACTTTTTGAATGGTCTGAACTTTGGAACCTTTCCTAAAAGAGCAACACCATATTGTTGGGTTCTTATGTTTCTGAATGGGCTATGCTTAGATAATAAACACTCAGATGTAGGGTCCAAAATGGAACAATGGTTCCCCAAGAGCAACAAACCAGAGAACCAATAGTGGATTAAGACTGAACCTTTTTCCTAAGCATGGTGACAGACAAAGTGGGGAAAATGAATTCTGATTAGACGAGCTGTCAGAATGATAATGCTCTATTCACAGTATTTATTAAGAACTGTCTTAGTTGTCTGAATTCTGTGTTCACAGGAACACACCCTGGAAAATAATTCCAGTGGACATGTGGTTAAAACACCTCTTCAATAATTAAATCTGTCCCATATACTAGTCCAATGTCTTATCACTCTGTCATGATGGAGGTTTGGAATATCATCAACTGGGTAGGACTGACTGTAAATGCTGTCTACTCTGTAGCATTCAGGGATAATGTACAACAGGGTTTCCATTGGTGCACAGTTATTTCCACTCCCACAAGACCCGAGAGGTACGTATTCGGTGTCTTAGAGTGCAAAAAATTATATATAGATTGCTCAGAGATGGCTTTGGGAAACAATGTTCAATTCTTGCATACTGTCCCAGTATGTCTGATACCCAGGGTCAAGTCGAGGGAATGGCAGGGTTTAGTCCAAAAAACGTCAACAAATGCGAACTATACATGTAACTCCCCTGAATATATGGGGATATGTCAAACTCCCCTGAATTCCTGAAAATCCAGTAGTCACTGCTCAGAATGTACTGACTGACTGACTGAAACAAAAACTATAAGCCTGAGATAGGAGCATGTGTTCCCAAAGACCTATTACTGTACTATTATCATGTTGTAGGCCTGTCACATTCTCCCAAAAGAAGACCATGATGATCATTACCATTTAAATGAAGAGCTCGTGAGCTGATCAATCAACACGCGCGCAGCAAATATGCACTGCGTTGATATCAGACATTGCAGTCTTTTAGGATATCAGACCATCGCCTTGATAAACAGCTGCTTTTATGCATAAGAGATGATGGAAAATGGCATGCACGTGCCACAACTATGAACAATACATATCCATATTTCTCTCGTGCGCCCTTTTGCAGGCGGGTCAGGGCCAGCATTAAGGACGGATTACTGCACACTCGGGTGAGCCAGCGCGTTGGATAATAATAATAATAATAATAATAATAATAATAATAATAATAATAATAAGAGGAAGAAGGACAACAACTGAATAAGCCAGGACTGGTTAAGATAGATTTGTATGTAGAGTGAATTACTAAACTGATGCACTGCAATCAATTTCGCTTCGACGCAGGTTGGCAAAACGGAGCGGCGCGCGCCGCATGCATGCACGACTCCTGT
Source organism: Ictalurus punctatus (assembly GCF_001660625.3). NCBI lineage: Eukaryota > Metazoa > Chordata > Actinopteri > Siluriformes > Ictaluridae > Ictalurus > Ictalurus punctatus. The sequence continues at coordinate 28,521,607 of NC_030420.2, forward strand.
AAAAATGGGCGGACCGCTGACGGACCCAGCTAGGAAACATTAGCACAGACTCCTGACACACCTGCTGATTACTCATGCACACATGTTTAAAGATTTCTGACCCACACAGCCCTGTCATGATGCGTTTCTCGAAAGATAGTTGGCACGTACCCAGAGCTCGGTGCCCCAGCTGCAGCTCAGGGATTCGGGGCAATTCCTCCTCGATAATCCTCTGCTCGAATGCATGACTACTTCGGAATAGATCACTAATCTTTTTTTTTTTTTTTTAATGACTGATCCTGGGGTTTAAAAAGAAAGTACCGTCAAGGATGTAAACCTCGATCGGTGATAAGAGGTCCGTTTTCACCTCCGCATGCTGTCAGTTGCAGGCGATCAGCCTCGGCCTCTCTCTCTCTCTCTCTCTCTCCCCCTCTCTCTCTCTCTCCCTCTCTCTCTCTCCCTCTCTCTCTCTCAGCACCCTGCATTCATTCAGTCAGCCGCTTGGGACAGCACACACAACCCGGAATGGTGCTGATCGGGTTAAATAACACAACCTAGTCCAACAAAAATAATTAGATATAGTCTTAAGCACCAATTTAGATATGCAAATATGTTTAGCTTATTTATTTATTTATTTTAATCACATTTCGCGGCTTTGTTTTCTTTTTCTTTTTAATTTGGGCAAATATTATAGGATTGGATTATCATTGAGTTATGTTAAGGAATAACATTAAATAATGAGAATTATTTCAATTATTTCATGTGTGTTTTAAATGGTTGTATTCAGTCCACGCACTGGATATAACGTTATTCAGACACAAATATAAATAGAAGATTCCCTATCAAGCCATGCCTTTATTTTGACAACAAGTATGGTTCTATTCCAAATGGATTTCAGTTGGAAGCACAAAGCACTATATGAAGGCTGGAAACCTTTGATTCTATACCCTGTGTAGTGCGCATATATGTATAACAGCGCGCAATTTGGAAAGCATCCCCCCCCAAAAAAAAAAAAAAAAAAAAGAGAGGAAAGATTTCATGAGGCTGAGGTGAACTTCCTGTTGGCAACCAGCAACAGTTTTTCGGTTTCTAGGCAGTTTTTTTTAGGATGAAGCAGAATTTTTAAAGCTAAATTTGTTAATTATTATATTTATATCATATAAAACATATTACATTTTTGATAAAATAATTAGAAAGACTACAAATATGTAAACTATTATTTTTTAGCCGTAGCTAGTTAGCGGAATAACTCGGTTGCCTCGCAACAGTCGTGTTTGTTAAGAAGCTAACGGGTTAGCAAGAAGACGAATGAGATTTGTTTATGCGGAACGTTTTTCGAATAAAGAATTAAAAATAAATAGATAAATAAAAATGAGTGAACAACTTAAGTTAATTGTAGAACAGCTGAATCGAGAGCCATTCAAGAAGAGCTTTAACTTAATCACGTTTGACTCTCTGGAGCCGATGCAGCTGCTGCAGGTTCTCAATGATGTTTTGGCCGAAATTGACCCTAAGGTGAGAGAGACAGCTTCAGATTTCACGGGTTTTGAGTCGGATTATCTGATAATCTAATTCCTGATAACTCTGTGTAAGTTAACGATGATCCCAGGGCAGTGCAAATTAAAATGCAAATTAAAAAAGATGGAAAATTTAAATGCTGTCTTTACTATAGAAAAAAAAGTAAGACCTGAAGGAAGTCAGACATTATGAGCCTCTCAGACATAGAGAGACATACAGGTGCAATCAAAATGATTTCAACCCCCATTGCAAATCAGGTTTATTGTCAAAATTGACAGACCTTCAGCTGAACAAAAACAAAAGCAATTGAATTGAATTCAACACAATGAATGCTTCAAGTGGTTTCCCACAATTCACCTGAAAACGCGACTTATAATGACTTCTCCAGTCTCAAAATTATTTAATAAGTCTGTCAATTTTGACAATAAACCTGATTTGCAATGTGGGTTGAATAATTTTTAGTAAGGCTGGAGCTGCGTTATTTCTCATGGCATGCAGTCATATCCATAATGCAAAAAGAAAAAACAATAGACCTCTATAATGCCCCATTTTCCTCCCTAATTAAATACAATACAATGTATGTACAATAACAACTTTTCTCTGGTCAGGGTCACAGTGGATCCGGAGTATATCCCGGGAACACTGGGCGTCATATGGGATGGGACGCCAGTACATCACGGGGCACTATACACACATTCCCACTCACATTTCCACTCACATTTCCACAGCCTTCAGACAGACAGCAACTCGAGCTCAGGGTCGAACCAGAGAGCCTTGTGCTGTGAGGTGGCAATGCTATCTACTGTACCACTCCAATAAAATATTTACAGCAAGCGTTGTCAAACATTTCACAACCAGGGTCTCTTTTAACTGTAAAATAAATAAATAAATAAAAACTCCACGGACCCCTTCACTACAGATTTACAGGTCTACATGTTAATTGCTTGTTCTCTCAGATGTATTTTTTGTCTTATATTTCAGCAAGCACTTGACATCCGAGAGGAAATGCCTGAGCAAACGGTCAAAAGGATGTTCACTTTGTTGGGGATGCTGAAATACAAACCGCCTGGTGGCTTTTCTGATGTGTAAGTTTAAAAAAAAAAAGTGGACCAGAACGGGTGTTAAAGTGGCAACGGATAAACGTTTATCAGTATCACAAGACAGCTGAATTCTCTGATCTGATTGGTCAGAAGATGTTGATTCATTTCTATAGCTCTGAAAGGCAAATCACATGTTAATATTAATGCTCTTATTGTACTGTTATCATTTCTATAGCAACAGCTTACACCTGGACTCGAATAGCGGACACTCCCCTTAGAAGTAATAATAATACAAAAAACAACAACAATTTTTTAAAAAGTTTAACGTTAATGTGGTGTTTTCTACGAGGTGACTTTTATTTAGCATGTTTGGAAGGAGTCTCCAGTGTCAGTACTTTGTAACAGTCAGGGGTTCCTTGACGTTTTCAGACACAGGAAAGTCTTCTGGAAGAAGGAGTTTAAGCTTTATGGTTTTTCAGTAAGATGACAAGCTGCATTTTTTCTCTTGTTAACATCAAGAGAGAGAGGCTGGTGAGGGAATGAATGTTTATAGCTGCTATAATGTAAGTGACAACAGGAACTAACTTGTTTAGTGGACGTTCCACAACATTAAATGTAACTATAAATGTATAAAAAAGTATAAAGGGCGGTTCTTTAATAAATAAATAAATAAATAAATAATTAGTGCTGGCAGAATTGCTGTGGTGTTAAGGAAATAAAATGCTTTGGGACATACGTTATTGGAAAATCATGTCAGGCTGCATCACACCACCTCATCAATGATTATTTTCCTATAACAGCATATCCCATTATGTTTTAAAGACACGCTAACAGAAGATAAAGTAGTAAAGGTACATAACTCTAACATGTTAAACCGAGTAAATGTTAATAGGGACGTTTTTGCTTCTCTTATCGCTGAGCCTGAGTTTTTGCTCATCTGTGTTTCCCAGGAGCGGTTTTCGGCAGGGCCTGGTGACGGGCAGTAAGCCGGTGGTGCACCCCATCCTGCACTGGCTGCTGCAGAGAGTTCCTGAGCTGAAGAAGAGGGCCTATCTTGCTCGCTTCCTCGTCAAACTGGACGTGCCCAGTGAGTTCCTGGCTGACGAGGTCATCGCCGAGGTCTACCACCAGGTCTGTGCTCGTTTCGGAGTCAATACAGCTCGCGTTACATTTTAAAATAGAACATCTTATGCTATTGTCCGTGCAGCTTGATTGGAAAATGGATTATATCTTTCACAGTCGCATCCGATATCAATGTGGTCTAGTGATGACCCGTGATCTGTTCAACAGATCCTATATAAAGTATATTGCAGTTTTTATTTTATTCATAAAGTACATGATTCTTTTCTGATTTATTATCCATACAGTATGAAGAGGTGGTAGAAGGATTCAAGAATTACCACAAAGAGTGTGAACAACTGAGGACCTTTGGATTTTCTGCAGCTGAGATTCGACGGGTAAGAGAATCATTTACTCTTTTTTCATTTGCTTTGTGTTCTTACATCTATACACTTAATATTAAAATAAAGCAAACCTTTCTTGACTCTAGAGAATAAAACGAACTTGTAGCTATAATAGCAAAATGTTGAGATTGAGTCAGAATAAATCAATGTGACCGTTTTATTCGGACAAAAATGTGGTTTATTTGAATTTTTAACGCTACAGACATCTTTTATATTAACTGGCTATCTCTTATACTAATACACATTTCAAGGTGTTGCATTTGCAAGTTTATTTCAACTAAATTTTTGAATTTCTTGCAAAAAAAAGAAGAAAATTAGTAAAGCAGAGGGCACATCCCAATGTCTATTATGAAGCCATTAAATTAATCCATGTTAGCTTTTTTTAAAAGGCTGTTTTGAAACCCCTTTGCCTTTGATCTATTCAAAGAAATTTTTTTAACAAGTTGTACGTTCCTGATGGAATTTGTTATTGCAGGACATTTCAGCTATGGAGGAAGAGAAGGATCAGCTGATTAAAAGAGTGGAGCGTCTGAGAAAGCGGGTAAGAAAACCTTTGGCTTCAGACTCGTTTCAGTAGAAAAATGTCTGTCTTATAAGTAATAAATTGTGTAACTTGAGACAGATTGACATTTTATTCCTTTGTATATCCTCTACAGTCTAGATCAGGGGTGTCGAATCTTATCTGGAAAGGGCCGGTGTGGGTGCAGTTTTTCATTCTAACCAAGCAGAAGCCACACCTGAGTCTATTGAAAGCCAAGATCGGTTAAACGGGTTAAAGAGGTGGAATCAGGTGTGGCTCGTGCTCGACTGGAAAGAAAACCTGCACCCACCCACACCGGCTCTTTGAGGATAAGATTAGACACCCCTGGTCTAGACCAGTGGTTTTCAAAGTGGGGGCCTCCAGGGGGTGTCTGGGGGCCCTCAACAATTTGGTGTGAAAAATAAATAAATGTTTTCTCTTTCTCACTCTCAGACAACCACACACACACACAAAATCAACTCCTAATGTAATGTAAAGATGTAATTATTAATAAAAAAAATTATATATTCAGAAGTCTGTATTTTTAATGTGTTTTAAAGACATCTTGCAAAAGGGGGGCCTCGGTCAAATTTTAATGCCTTTTGGGGGGCCATGCCCTGGAAAAGTTTGGGAACCCCTGGTCTAGACGATTGTGGTCAACCTTACAGAGTGTGTATTACTTCATTTGTCCACAAGGTGGAGTCTGTGTCTAACCATCAGCGCATGCTAGAGGTGGCCAGCCAGCTTCGGGTGGAAAAGGAGAGAGAGGAATCTCTGGCTCTTCAGAAACAAGAGCAAAAGAACCAGGTATCTGTGGGCTCCAAAACAGTTGCTTTGAGTGTTGTGACTCAGAGCGTCATGTGGAACATCGTGTATATATACACTACCAGTCAAAAGTTTAGACACACTCTTTCTTTATTATTTTTTTTCCCCCACACATTTTATAATAATAATAAAGTCATCAAAACTCTGGAGTAACGCAAATGGAACTATGGGAATTATTTTGTGATAAAAAATCCAAAATAAATCAACAAAATTTAATATTTTAGCATCTTCAAAGTAGATGCCCTTCTTGCCTAGAATTTCCAGAAATGTATTCTTGGCATTTTCTCAATCGATTTCTTGAGGAATTTCCCGAGATGCTTTTTAAACAGTATTAAAGGAGTTCACACCTACGCTGGACTCTTATCGTCTGCTTTTCGGAATATTTCCCTCCGAGTCGTCTGTTTAAAAAAGTATTTTTTTGTAAATAAAATGTTAGTTTTCTAATGAAAGAAATGAATACGTTGGTATGATTATATTTTTGTCTACAACACCGATTTCACACGTTTAATCATACACCTTCAGATCAAAAGGTTTTTAAGCTCATGAGAAACATTTCAGTCGAATGTCTCCAAACTTTTGACCAGTAGTGTACATCTGGTACACCTATAGACTAATAGCTGCACTTTTCCAAACCAAGAAGGCAAATTTAATGAATTGTGCATACATGCAGAGTGTTTGGTGTTTGTGCATTTCAGCTGTTCCAGGCTGAGCAGAGGAGGCAGAGGTGTCAGCTCCAGCTGAAAGACTTGCGACAGGCAGCAGCAGATGCCAAGCCTGAGAGTGAGTAGACCATGGAAAAAGTCCCCGTGTCCTGACAGTGCATAACAGAGGTCAAACAAACGTCACCTGCACAGGCGTCACACTAAACAGACTCTTTTAACAATGTAAAGGCTTCATATGATGTCTTTTATAGGCATCAAACGCATTCCAGCATGTGAAGAACTATGGTGTGAATTGTAATTTTCCAGATCACGAGATATTCAGCTGTTCCAGTATTTCAACAGACCTTTTTTTTTTTGTCTGTGATCATATTTTTTTCTCTAAAATGATCAGAAGCATTATTTTGCAAACGAACTGTCTGTACTGCATATATAGTGTGTCATGTGGGAGTGTGCTGTGAGAGCGTAGTGCCAAAAAGGCTTCTCTTCTCTGTTACAGGCCTGGTGAAGAGACTGGAGGAGGAGATTAAGTTCAACTCCTACATGGCGTCAGATAAGGTGCCGAAAGAGCTGGAGCGCATCCGCAGCAAAGTGCACTACCTGCAGAAGGTGGCGTCCGAGCCGGCTATGGGCCACGCCGAGCTGGATGAGCTGGAGGAGAAGGTCACCTCGCAGTACATGTTTTATCGGGTCTTAGTTTAGATCTCGGCACATCACCTACTCCTTAAAGGAGCAGTTTGAGAAATGTATTGGTTTGAGAAAAAGGAATTGTATGTTAGGATTGATGACGATAATAATGTAGGTTTGACTTCAGTTGTATATTTATATACATTTCTGTATATATTTATACCTCAATTCTCAAATCAGATTGGTCAGAATGTGTTGATTAATTCTCTTTAACGTTAGGGCGCTGAAAATAGTGCCAGCTGTAATTCAAATCACATTTAGTTTCCTGTCAGGTTCATTAGCCTTGTATCTCCAGTCCATAACTAATGAATTACAAATACCAGACATTTCTGCATGGATGATCATCTACATTTGTGGAAAAGCAGAATTTGGAGAAAAATCGAATTGGCTGGATTAAAGTTCCTTCCTAAAAATAACTGAGCACTCAAGAATATATAAGGTTGCTTATAAGATGCTGCACAGCATCCTGTTTTCCATTTTCGAATGTTCTCCATATCATTTCATTTCCGGCACATGTGTTTTGTTTTGTTTTGTTTAGTTGGGTTTTTTTTCTTTAATAATTTTACAAAAGTAATTTAATTTCTTCTGCTGACCAGATTAAAGAGCTAAATCAGATGAACCAGATGATGGAGAAGAAGATGGCCAGGACTGACCCAATGGATGATAATCTCACTCTGTACAGACAGCAGGTAGGAGCGTTTTTCTCCGTGCCTTTATTCTTCGAGCCGTGCCGAAAGGAAATAATACGAAAACAGACATGCGAAACCTTTTTACATAAAGCACTTATCATCTAGGCATCTACACTACCGGTTAAAAGTTTCTGGACACTCGACTGAAATATTTCTCATGAGCTTAAAAACCTTTTGATCTGAAGGTGTATGATTAAATGTTTGGAAAAAATAAAAATAAAGAAAGAGTGTGTCTAAACATTTTGACTGGTGTATATCTAAGGGCAGTTGATAGATTCTGTCAGGATACGCACTCGCTGGCCGCTTTACTTGGAACACCATACTAACACTTGGACCCCGTCTTTGCTCTCAAAACAATTCTCTGTGGCATGAATTCTACACGGAAACATTTCTTTGAGCCGCTGATCCATGTTGAAATGATTGCATCACATAATTGTTGACTTTCTCATTCTACCACATCCCAAACATGCTCTATTAGATTCCAGTGAGGCCAGTGATGTACACTGAACTCGTTGTCAGGTTCGTGGGACCGGTTTGAGACGACCTGTGCTTTGAGACATTTCAGATTATCATGCTGGAATGAACCATTATTTGATGGGTATTAAATTGTAGCCATAAAAGGATGCAATAGTATTAAAATAGGTTTTGGCATTCAACCAGTGCTCAAGTGGTGTCCATAAAAGGTGGGGGGGACATTCCCCGCACCATTACACCACCACCACCAACCTGAACTGTTAAAACAGGGCAGGTTGAGGCCATGGATTCGTGCAGTTGATGCCTATTTCTGACCCCACCATCTGCTGCATGTTGGAGAGGAAATCAAGATTCATCAGACCAGTCGATGTGTTTTCCAATCTTCAACTGTCCAGTTTGAGTGAGCCTGTACCCACTGTAGACTCCTGTAGATTCCTGTTCTTGGCTGGCCGGAGTGGAAGCTGACGTGGACTTCAGGGTTTAATGTGCGGTGTGTTCTGACTTGCTTTACTGGTCACCACAGTTAATAAAGAGTAGTTATTGGATTTACCGTAGCCTTCCTGTCAGCTCATTCTCCTCTGACCTCTCTCATCAACAAGACTTTTCCAACTGCAGGACTGGATGTTTTTTTTGTTTTTCCTGGATGTTTTTTTCTCCATTCTGTGTAAACTTCAGAGACTGTTGTGTGTGAAAATCCCAGGAGACAACAGTTTCTGAAATACTTAAAACCAGCTGCTGCCACATGATTGGTTGATAGGATTGTTGAATAATTGCATGAATGAGCATGGGTAGAGGTGTTCCTAATAAAGTGTCCAGCAAGTCTAAAAGTCAGTGTGTTGGTTTTATTCCTATACTGGGAAACATGTTAATGCTTGTTCTTGGTCTTTGCTACACTATAGGCGTAGACGGAGATTAGTTTGAAACGCATCTGGCTGGAATATTTCCTCAAAACGTACTTCAGGTTTACAAGTTACATCCTTTTCCTGTATGAATTAAGATGCAACTTGAAAGAAAGATTGGTGTCTCTCATCTATGTTTGTTTCCTGTTGATCATAGCCAGATGTTTATTATCATTTCATAACTTTAGTATCATGTTTTGATCGACCGAAATGTCGTCTCATCTTCTAATGAATAGATCGTACGGCAGAAGCGATTAGCGTTTTGATCGACCCTTCATGGTGGCACATGAAGGGGTCAATCCCTTAAAAATGTACTGTTTGTTAGGCCTCCATCATAGCACGGAAGAAGGAGGCGAAGGCAGAGGAGTTGCAGGAGTCCAGAGAGGAGATAACCTCCATCACAAGAGAGCTGAATGCTAAGAGTCAGGCTGTGGGACAGGGAGGAGTCGAGATCATCCGCTCAGACGAGGTACAGCCCGGCTTCACACACTAAAACTACACATACCTCACTTCAGTACAGTAACTTACATACAAGATAGTCTCTACAAATGAGGCTTCAGAGTACTGTTACAAAGGGAACTGGAACTGAACATGGTACTATGGTACCAACATTTTTCAGTTCTGGACACGTTATTGTGCATCATCACAAGAGAAACAGTTTTAGCATGGCACACACAGCTGTGTACCCAGCATCACTCATACAAATATTTGCATAAATGGATTTATGCATAACTGGACTACATTTAGTCGAAATGTTTGCAATTTGTTTTTATTGGTAGAATAATGTTACAGATTTCACAATGTACTCTGTTCTCTCTGCTTTAAATCAAACCCTCATCTCAGTAAACTAATTCATGTCTGTACTGTATGTCCCTGATAAGGAATCTGCTCATCATCCTATATAGCATTGTAGTGTTAATGTTCCTGTCTCTACTCTCTGCCTGTATCCTCTCACACTGTCTGTCTGGGTGTCTGTCTGGGTGTCTGTCTGGGTGTCTGTCTGGGTGTCTGTCTGGGTGTCTGTCTGGGTGGTTGGTAGATTCCAGCATGCCCTTATGCAGTGAGTTGGGAGGCAGAGTAGATAGAGAATTTCAGTTTCTAAAATAGGCCCCACCGTGTCTTACCACTTGCTTCAGTTCTATCATCCCGGTTTGATAAGGTTCGCTTCGGCATGCGGCTCATCCAACCGTGAACGGCTGCAACAATACACCAGCCATAGATAATGAAACGAGACAGTTGAGAAACGGGGAGGTACACTAGTTAGGAAGGAACAAAGAAAGGAGTAAACCGCTGTAGCATTCTGGACAGTTTTTGAAACACGTCAAGTGTTTTATTTCCCCCAAAAACGCAACTTTAGAAAAATCTGATTAAAATGAACCGCAAAGTAATGCACATGTCAATGAAAGTAACTCACAGAAACGGTGTATGTCAGTGTGTGCGCGAGTGTGGAGGATGTTTAAGACAGAGCTCTGGGATGGATTATGCCCTTGTATGGTCACACAATGGCACTGTAGTGATTTAAAGCTGGAGAAAGAGGGGCACAAGGGGTTCCTAGCTGCTGTAATGAACTCGACATTTAATATATCCGTGTAAATAGAGCAAGCCTTTCAAACAGCAGCTGGTCCATATCCTAAAATCTGTGTGTGTGAGTGTATGTGCTCTTTATAAAAATAAATAAATAAATAAAAATTTTAGCTCACATTCTAGTAATTAGTTGAGAAAAGATAAGGAACTCTACTTTGCTTTAACTTTGTTTTGATTTAATCAGCTAAAAAAAAAAAGTATTTTTGTTAAAAAAAATTTTTAAAGGGTAAAAATCTGTTTACCCTACAGTTAATACAGTGAGGAAAAAAAGTATTTGATCCCCTGCTGATTTTGTACGTTTGCCCACTGACAAAGAAATGATCAGTCTATAATTTATTGGTAGATTTATTTGAACAGTGAGAGACAGAATAACAACCAATAAAATCTAGAAAAACGCATGTCAAAAATGTTATAAATTGATTTGCATTTTAATGAGGGACATATGTATTTGACCCCTCTGCGAAACATGACTTAGTACTTGGTGGCAAAACCCTTGCTGGCAATCACAGAGGTCAGACGTTTCTTGTAGTTGGCCACCAGGTTTGCACACATCTCAGGAGGGATTTTGTCCCACTCCTCTTTGCAGATCTTCTCCAAGTCATTAACATTTCGAGGCTGACGTTTGGCAACTCGAACCTTCAGCTCCCTCCACAGATTTTCTATGGGATTAAGGTCTGGAGACTGACTAGGCCACTCCAGGACCTTAATGTGCTTCTTCTTGAGCCACTCCTTTGTTCCCTTGGCCGTGTGTTTTGGGTCATTGTCATGCTGGAATACCCATCCACGACCCATTTTCAATGCCCTGGCTGAGGGAAGGAGGTTCTCACCCAAGATTTGACGGTACATGGCCCCGTCCATCGTCCCTTTGATACGGTGAAGTTGTCCTGTCCCCTTAGCAGAAAAAAACCCCCAAAGCATAATGTTTCCACCTCCATGTTTGACGGTGGGGATGGTGTTCCAGGGGTCATAGGCAGCATTCCTCCTCCTCCAAACATGGCGAGTTGAGTTGATGATGCCAAAGAGCTCCATTTTGGTCTCATCTGACCACAACACTTTCACCCAGTTGTCCTCTGAATCATTCAGATGTTCATTGGCAAACTTCAGCAGGCATGTATATGTGCTTTATTGAGCAGCGGACCTTGCGGGCGCTGCAGGATTTCAGTCCTTCACGGCGTAGTGTGTTACCAAATGTTTTCTTGGTGACTATGGTCCCAGCTGCCTTGAGATCATTGACAAGATCCTCCCGTGTAGTTCTGGGCTGATTCCTCACTGTTTTCATGATCATTGCAACTCCACGAGGTGAGATCTTGCATGGAGCCCCAGGCCGAAGGAGATTGACAGTTCTTTTGTGTTTCTTCCATTTGCGAATAATCGCACCAACTGTTGTCCCCTTCTCACCAAGCTGCTTGGCAATGGTCTTGTAGCCCATTCCAGACTTGTGTAGGTCTACAATCTTGTCCCTGACATCCTTGGAGAGCTCTTTGGTCTTGGCCATGGTGGAGAGTTTGGAATCTGATTGATTGATTGCTTCTGTGGACAGGTGTCTTTTATACAGGTAACAAGCTGAGATTAGGAGCACTCCCTTTAAGAGTGTGCTCCTAATCTCAGCACGTTACCCGTATAAAAGACACCTGGGAGCCGGAAATCTTTCTGATTGCGAGGGGGTCAAATACTTATTTCCCTCATTAAAATGCAAATCAATTTATAACATTTTTGACATGCGTTTTTCTGGATTTTCTTGTTGTTATTCTGTCTCTCACTGTTCACATAAATCTACCATTAAAATTATAGACTGATCATTTCTTTGTCAGTGGGCAAACGTACAGAATCAGCAGGGGATCAAATACTTTTTCCCTCACTGTACGTTACATTTGTAAATTAAATAGTAAAATTTACATTTATTGTTAATTCAGAGCACAGCAGATAGATTATTCATTTATACACTGCCATCAAAGGTTTATGTTTTATCACCATGCAAGTCTTATTAGTGCTGCAGACAAAACAAAAAATTGAGACTTGTAATTAACTGGGGGTAACTGACTCATTTTTAATTGTTTCTATGTTTTTCACCTCACAGTCTCAATGAATCCATTTAGGAAATTTTTGGGGCACTGCGGCATATTTCTGCATGAACAGAGTTGACCTGGAAGTACAAGCATGCTGGTCTGCACACTGTTCTCCGGTTAAGATGTGTACCCTGAAGCCTTAATCTGTATCAGCATATGCAGAAATACATTTTTGTGTGATTGAAATATTCTGAAATTGCAGTACCAGGAAAACCTTGCTCATTTTTTTCAGCTGCCATGTTGTCCTCCTTTACCATCACCTTTATTGTTATTTTTGAACAGCACGTAGCGAGCCATATTAGCAGTACGTCAGGCACTAACGACAATCCCTAATCTATCCGAATTTTAGCCCCAAACTGAATCTGAACATTTTAGAGAATATCAGAGTTTAACCAGATGCTGAAATATGTGGTGCTGAAACGTTTGACTGGCAGTGTACCTTTACTGATAATATGGTTAATGCACATCTTTGCTAACTGCTAACAGCTTCTATTCAGTTACAACAGTATCTCGTAAGTATCACAGGGACAAGTTCATCTGTTGATTCTGTATTTCTTATGTGAAAAAAAGCCTAACATTTACTCTATAACTTCTTTTTATAAAGTTCAAGTAAATGCAACACTTGCTAACCGTGATTTATTTGCCCCCTAATGCCTGTGCATTTTTTTTCCATTTCACTGTGACGATTACCAACGCACGTGGTGGCTAATTTAGCCGCTGTCACTTGACGGCCATTTGTAACGAGAGAAAACACTACCCAGTGCAATTGTTGCCTATAATCCCCCCAACCTTGTCTGCCCTTGATGTCCTGAAATACACAAGGGGTAAACTCTGACATGCAAGCTCCACATTCCCTGAACGACACACGACATATTGTCATTTCTGAGGTTGCTTTCTACATTTATAACTGCTGGCTGTAGTGACAGCAGGGCAGTCCAGGCAATGTTCTTTTGCAGGAACTGCCAGATGACGAATGCACCCCTGGCCATGTGCCTAAACGCTCAAGTTACCTTTGTTACGGACCGAGGAGACGTCCCTGAGGGACACCGTCCATTGCCAGATTGTTCTAAAGAAAAAAAACCCCATTTCGATCAGGCAGTATATTTGTATTCTGAGTATTACTATGTAAAGAATAAAACACAATGTCAGCACTTCCTGTAATGTTTTATTCCACTTTCTACCACAGCAATTTGACAACGATTTCAATTTTGAATTTATTAACGAACGACATGTCATGCTTTTTAACCATTTATAATTACTTGTTAATTTAATGTTGTGGAACATCCTCAAAGCAAGTTGTGTCAAATGCATTGAGACAAAAAAAAAAGCACCTTGTCATGTTACAGAGCAAGCAGAAAGTTCTCTGAATTGAAGACTTTTCCGTTTCCAACCGTACTGACTGTTACAAAGCGCTGACACTGGAGACTATGTCCCTAAATGTTCTACAAACCTTTCCTTCTAGAAAGGTTCAGTATATAAAGCAACATGCTTGGTTGAATAACAAGATGCTTGTGTATCTGTTGATTATTGGCCTTCGATTAGACAAACGCTTGTAAATAAGTTGTTACTATAGAAACTATGACGTATTAGAACAGTTCATTTAATATAAACCTATCAAAGAAAATGAATCATCGGTTTCCGACCAATCAGATTCGAGAATTCAGCATGTCTGTTGTATACGTTTCGATTAATCTCAATATAGAGAACGAGCGATTAATCTGATGTGTCATGTTGATGACTTCTAGTTTGACCGCTAGTCACTTCTGCATGGAAGATGTATGGAAGATCGGCACTTGCGTGTGTGCGAGCCTGATGTTTATTCCTGTTGGAATGTTGCTCCTGGCTCCCTGCTCATTATTGTTCTAGCACAGCACTTTTACATACTCTGAAATGACGTGGTGGAGTTTAATTGTCAACGATTTCTTTTTCCATGTGCTTTCCAAATCCAAACTTGATCCTGACTGTCCCTCAAGGTTTTTTTGTTAACAATTTGTTGGTTGTTATCTCTGTGTTGTTTACAGTTTAAGAAGTACGTTGCCAAGATGCGCGGCAAGAACATCGTATATAAGAAGAAGCGTCAAGAGATGGCGGAGATGAAGGCTGAGTTTGGTGTTCTACAGAGGACTGAGGAGGTCCTTCGTCAGCGCCACACAGCTGCACAACAGCATCTGGTATGCAAATGGCCCTCCCCATTACCATGTGCTCTTCCCTTACATCTTCACATTATGCCACTTAACTCACAGTTTGGTTTTACTTGGGATTGAAATCAGATCTATTTCTGATTCTATGTCCATATTTACACCGCTCTTACGTATACTTTTCATACACACTTTTAGACTAAACTTTTCTTTCTTCCTATCTCTTCCTTTTCCTCTTTTTTTTTTCGCCTCCCATCCTGCATATTAAGCTTGTCATTTTATTCAGTTTATTCAAAGTAGGTGAGAATTTTAATCTCGGCATAGAGCTGAATGTTGAAGGAAGGTTACTCCTGCATTTTTCACCACTTTTCATCTTTGTGTTATAATCCACATATGTGAGAATAAATTTGAGGCACTTTCCTATAGTGAAAAAGAAGGGGAAATCGGTTTATTTGAAATTCACTTAAAATGGAAGTCTAAGCGTGAGTATTGGGGAAATCGATACACTTTTATAAAAAAAATTATTTTTGTACAACACTTTCATGAAATCCTCGAGCAAATGTTTTCGTAAATTAATCTCTTTTCGCCCCCATCTTAAAACATTCATTCTTAAAGCGTAAGAATGCGCCTCATGTCGTATCACACCCGCCTAGATTTAAATAACAGCACAGTCTGGAGTGTGTTATTCTTTACATACTGTGAGTTTAGGACTTAAGCACTAATGACCCAACAGCTCTGGGATTCAAACTCGTGACTTCTGTCAATAGAAAAGAAGCCATTGAGCTATGACACCAGCAAAGTAAACTACACATAATCCCCAGCACACACTGAGAAACGATATATTTTGTTGATATCAGCAAAATTTTATTTAACTACACTCAGCATATCATGATTCTTTCATTAGATGCCTCTGTCCGACGTCCTGTCCTGACCCTGTCCCGCTCAAGCATCCATCCCCATTCAGATTTCACTCCGTTCACATGAAGTTACAACACCTTCCTGGTAATGACTTCACACCTTTGAACCCTCCCAGCAGCGGACCTGCCTTTTTGACGCAGAAGGTCTGAGCCCGAGCTATTTGTGAGCGCAGCATTTGCTCTCTGGCTACGTGCGAGGCTGTTCTTAGGCGAGTGAGAGAGTTTTGCGGTGGGTTGTGCAAGCCTGCACCTCTAGCCCCCCACCCAGGCAGCTGTTCCACTGTTCCCCTCTCTCTCTCTCTCTCTCTCTCTCTGGAAAACCAACCATGAATGTGACCAACACACACACATGATCCTTCACTTACTGCATTTATTGTCATATGTGGAACACCGACAATATCTTCATGCACTGTGACTAAGTCATTTACCCACATGTACACACAGAACTGCTACAAAGTCATACCACAGAGACACAAAATACATGTGCGCTATGTTTGCTTAGTAGCTGCTGAGAGCTTCGGGTGGTGTGTATGTGGAGCAGCAGGTCACCAGTCTGACTATATCTAGCATCTAACGAGGCAGTGTGCTGACAGGTATACATCTTAAAGTTCCCAAGATTTCTGACCTTAATGAACCCACATAGTGTGGTTATGTATGTAGGATTACCACCGCTATCATTTTAACACGTTCCCCTGAGAAAAGAACAGAAACCCTGTGTACGTATATTTGAAATCTAAGTGTGGTTTTCAGAACAATACATCAGTAAGACATTCTGTCATGTCTGTCTTATCCTAAGACCTTTTGTTTGTTGAGCGTAATGGTTGTAGTTTTAAATTCCTATTATAGAGTTATCCAACTCTCCCTGCCATACAACAGGTACCCACTGGGGAGCTATGTGAAGCTAGCCTTTTCAAAATTCTGCACAAGCAGTGTAACACTCTCGTACGAAAATCACTATCCGCCCTCTTCCACATACATGAGCTCACAGATGCCCGAGATTGGGTAGTGTCACTGTGATTGACAAGGAAGAAAGATTATGTGAAGGTGTGAAGGCTCTCTCTGAAGGGGTGAGCATTGACTGTGTAGACATGACTCTTCACAGAGTGCTCAACACACTCGGAGGCCTATTGTGTTTCCAGGCTTTCAGCAGCATTATACTTTTTTTCTACATAGTGCATGAGCCTCTACGAGACTCAAATGACTCCTCTCAGGGGACATCGGATCTAGACTATAATGTAACCGTTGTTTTTTTTGCTTTTCAGCAATCCCTGGAGGCTCAGAGAGGGATCTCGGGCTTCAGCGAGACCCAGGAGGAATTGGAGAGAGTCTCAGCCATCAAAAGTGAATTGGACGAGCTGAAGGGAAACAGGTTGGACAACATGTCTGAGATGGTGAGCAGATAATAAAAAGGGCACATCTGGGATGTTTCTGTTGTCCATCTTCTTATACTCCATCAAGAGTTGAATTTTTAATTAAAACCTTGATACCGTCACATATGCTGTTTTATTGCATCAGTTTGTGTGGTGTTCCATGGCTTCATGTTTTTGTTCATTAATGAGCGCTCTGGGCTTATGGGAAAATGCTGTTCCCCTGATGAGATCTGTAACTGCCATGGCACTCCGCTTGCTTTGGGTTGCTACAGAAACTAGAAGAAAAGAGCCGCTGTAATGCAATATTGTGACTTCAAGTTGCACAAAAGGCTCCGAGTTCCATGTAAGGACATAGCGCAGCTTAAAATGACACATGTTAATACCACATCGAAAATGTGCAAGTTGGACACAAATGAATATTTTATGAGCAAATTGTATATTTTTCTTTATTAAATAACAACACTTTTTCTTATTCAGTTTATTACTAGACTGATCATGTGGACCACAGGTGATACATTTCCCTGCGAATGAGCTGTTACTATAAAACACATAAGAAACCTATTCGAACGAGAGCATTACTATAAACCTGTTGTTAGAATTACACCTAACTATTGTCAGAGGTGCTGTCATACTTCAAGAATGTTATAATGTGTTATAGTGAAGTCCATAATGAAGTGGGCCAGGTGAGTAAGACAGGAGATCTTCAGAACTAGAGCAAAGGACACCTGATCTAGCACGTAATTGTTACCATTTGTGTTGTTTCAGGTGAAGAAGATCAATTCAGCAATATCGGAGAAGAAGTCAGCTCTGTCTCCATTAATAAAGGAGTTGAGGCCTCTTCGGCAGGAGTGCCAGGTGTGGGGCTAGAACACAACTACAGGAGACTGTACAGTACATACCGCCTCTGGGAAACTAGTGTAAAACAAGACAGATCAAATATGTAGGTGTAATATTAAACATCCCACAACATTTAAATGAAACAAGACTAGGCAAGTGTTGTTTAGCTGGACCACGGTCTGCTGCTCAGGCATTTGAAAAGTCAGTCACATAACCATAGCAACCACAGCAAAGCAGTAGAACTTGAGAGGGATCAGAGATACATTGTTGCCCCCTCACTATTATTTATCTGGCAGATGCTTTTATATAAAATGACTTGCAACTGAAAAGCTTGTTTGAGGTTCCAACAGTGGGTCATTGGCCAGCCTGAGATTTTAACTCACCTAATTGGTTAAGACTCAGAAGGTAATCAAACATATTCAGCCAACACTGCCCACTTCTCTATCATTAATGGTACTATGATTAGCAATCAGTGATGAATCATCATTAAAATCTAGGTTTTACTTCAAATTTAATTTCTACCATGCGCCATCGTTCAGTCATTAAGCAACATGTCTTTCCTAGACCTCTCGATGGTCCAAGAAAATCATACATGCATATATCCATAGGATCATTGTTTAAAAAACAGCTGAATTTGCCGATCAGACCAATCTAAGAACTATCTAAGTGTAGTCTTAGTATTCTAATGAGTACACTTGATTGACACCCTTCTGTACAATACTGTTGGCCTACTGTGCCACTCAAGTGCTAAAAGCACTAAACGCAATGATACAAGCCAGACTGTATTGACCATATATAAGCAAGCTGTACTACTAACTGTAAACTTGTGTAAACATTTTTTTTCTGTTTGTCTAAACCAGGAGATTTCCCAGGAGTATGAAGAGAAAAAAGCTCTGTATGACACCTGCGCTGCTGGTCTGGAAAGCAACAGATCCAAACTGGAGCAGGTAAAGTGGCCTATTGTGATCTCACACACAACCATTGTTCATGCAGTAGAAGAGGGTCTTGCGTAAATATGACTTGTTAGTAAAGTCTTTAAATGTGCTGAACTGGTCTAGGAGGTCAGGACCATGAGAGAGGAGACATCACAGGAGGAAAACCGCTATCACCAAGTCAACTGCATGAAAGAGGTAAGATCTATCCTCCTACTTAAAACCAGCCCTGTCCCAGACAGGCTCTGGGTTACTGATCAGAAGGTTGGGGGTTCAAGCCTCAGCACCACCAAGCTACCATTGTTGGGCCCTTGAGCAAAGCCCTTAACCCTCTCTGCTCTGCTGTATCACGGCACTCTTACTCCAGCTTCCTAACAAGCTGGGATATACTGGGGAAAAAAGAATTTCACTGTGCTGTAATGTATATGTGACAAATAAAGGCTTCCTATTCTTCTTACCTCCATCGATTTCCAGATTACTGAGATTCAATTGCAGCGAGCAGTAGATGAGATGAAGATCTATGTGTCCTCTGACCCACAGACACGGAAAAAGTCCATCAGGTATCCAGGTGCTTCACTGTTCACAACTGCTCATTCATATGTAAATTCTATGAACTTGGATATGAATAAAGCAGCTCTGTCTGAGCTTATTTTAAGCAATACGTTCCCCATATGCCCTCTCTTTTCTTAACATGGAAATGTGGGACAGTTTTCTGTGTCTCTCATTTTAGCTGTGCTAAGAGGTGCTCCACTACTGTGTCCTATTATTGGTTTCTTCATTACTTTCAGTCGGGCAGTCATTAGAGGACAATGGAGGTCTTTTCATATAGAAATGTATTTTCTTTGAAGAAATCATTAACCTCTAAGATACGAGTCTGGCACCAAAAGAGTGACATAGAATCAGATTCTATTACAGATTCAGAAGTTATGGTATATCCCACAGTATCATACATGTTAGATATTATTATTAAGACCTAGATAGACAACAAAGGATGGACTACTGGATTTTTGCTCATTTTTAAACCTAAAATTGAAATTGCTTGCATAACAATGAATATTACTGCAATAAAATGTGTCTCAGTCTGGCCTTTTTGTTATATATGAATTTTTGGGACCATTTCATTTAAAGCCAAATATTTATTTTACAGAATGGAGAGACAACCAGTATTGCTTTCCAATGCTCTGTATAAAATACTTTATTAGCTATCTAGTTTTCTAATATGTATATTAACTGACACTAATTCATTTGGTTCACCCATCAAATATAATCCACCATCCAAACCACAATGCTAATACAGCACATCACCCAATCCACAACTCAAATACAGCACATCACCCAATCCACAACTCGAATACAGTGCACGAACAATCCAAAACTCGAATACAGCACACTTCCCAATCAACAACTCGAATACAGAACACTACCCAATCCAAAACTCAAATACAGCACACTTCCCACTCCACAACTCAAATACAGAACACTACCCAATCCACAACTCAAATACAGAACACTACCCAATCCACAACTCGAATACAGAACACTACCCAATCCAAAACTCGAATACAGAACACTACCCAATCCACAACTCGGATACAGAACACTACCCAATCCACAACTCGGATACAGAACACTACCCAATCCACAACTCGGATACAGAACACTACCCAATCCAAAACTCGGATACAGAACACTACCCAATCCACAACTCGGATACAGAACACTACCCAATCCACAACTCGGATACAGAACACTACCCAATCCACAACTCGGATACAGAACACTACCCAATCCAAAACTCGGATACAGAACACTACCCAATCCACAACTCGGATACAGAACACTACCCAATCCACAACTCGGATACAGCACACTACCCAATCCACAACTTAAATTCACTATTAAATCTTAGGAGAATGGTGGCTCAAAGATTAAGGCTCTGGGTTACTGATTAGAAGGTCAGGGGTTCAAGCCCCAGCACCGCCAAGCTGCCAGTGTTAGGCCATTGAGCAAGGCCCTTAACCCTATCTGTTCCAGGGAATCTGTATCTTGGCTGACCCTGCACTCTGACCGCAGCTTCTTAATATGCTGGGATATGCAAAGAAATTATTCCACTTTGCTGTAATGTAATATGTGACAAAAGGCTTATTTTTCTTCTCCTTTTAGGGAGCAGTACATGAAGTACATTGCAGAGCAGGAATCTTTGGGCAAGGTGAATCCTTTGGCTTCTTAAGTTGTCTGTCAAATCTCGTAGCCTGGAATCCCCCCTCCCCGCACTGTTTCCCAGTCTTGTGTGCTTACAGAAGGTTAATGATAGGTGACAACAGGGGCTTGGCCTCTGCTATATTTCTGCCAAAAGCCTTTGGAGTATGCTGCCCTGTCACACTACATCATGCTTCAGTTACACCAAAACATGTGAATTATATGGCAGTGATGAAAGACATTACTGCTGGACCATCCACCTCCTGACATGACACTGACATATATGTTGTTGATTCATTTGAATTATTTTCCTTAGCATTTCTAATGCTAGTGGCAGTCTCAGTAAAGTAGGATTACACATTGAGCTTTGTAAACAAGGCGGGAGAAGTGAGAGGAGGGAGAAACATGAGGGAACAACAGGGGAGAAATGTTTATCAATAAAATAGGCTAAAAGGTCATTTAGAGGCATGTTAACAATAGTATTATTTTCCACTGTGCACTAACAGAAGCTCCGTGAGGAGCAGAAGCAGGTGAAGGAGAGCCACGGGCCCAACATGAAGCAGGTGCGCATGTGGAAGGATCTGGAACAGCTGCTGGAGTGTAAGAAGCAGTGCAACCTGCGAGCCCAGAGCCAAGTGTCCATCGGTCAGGTGATCCAGGAGAGCGGAGAGGACCGTCTGGTTCTCTAACTGTGTGTCAAGTTCATATAAGTTCATCATATCAAGGAATACTTTTCAGCTTTGATGGAGCACTATGTGTTCAGAGGCACATATAGAGAAATATAATGACTATGCTATGAAAAGTTTCTCTTCCTCCCCCCCTCCGTCAGTACTGTACTCAGTACATTGTGGTCTTGCGTTTCAAAACAGAACAAAATCTCCTTTTTTGGACATAATTAACTGGAGTTGGGAGATTTGTAGGGGAGATAACCAGTGAAGCGCTCTGAATGTGCGAGAGAGAGAACACATGTTCGCAGAAGTGTTCCATGGATAAGGGGTTTAAAAAATTCAAACAAGTCCCTCGTCTCCGTTTTGACTTCTTTAAGAATAGCGCTACAATCCATGTGTTGGAAGATAACAGCGAACAAAGTGTTACACTTTGAAAGCGCCTGCACACGGTTATTTTGGGAAGCAGCAGTCATGACCTTGGGCAGAAGAGCTGTCCAATTTAGGAATTCAGCTGGTCCTTCCTTTGTTTCCGTCACTGAGGGGCAGAGGTAATCAGCAGAGCAACATCTACAACTTCTCCCCTACCTGTTAGTGCACATGAATGAGTCTCTGACTTGGGGCAAACAGAGCTGTTCAACTGTTTGAATAATAAAATAAATTAATATGTCTATTATAAGCAAACCCGATGTTTTATCTTGTATACATTTTCAGTTTAGAGGATTTTGTAAAAGTCTTCCTTGGTATGTCTACTAGCAATGAGTAAACACAAGCTGTTGCAGTGTCAGCACATGAGCTTCTTTTATATCTTCACTCAACCCAATTAACACAAGCAATTTAAGCACTACAGTTACTGTTTTTCTGTCAGTAAGTACAGAGTAAAACATGACGGTGCATGGGAAAATGTGTGATACGGCCTGATGTGAAGTGGATTATTTTCCTGTAACATCACTTTAAAAAGTGTTTTATTTATTCCTCTTATACCTTGGCAGTTTGCCAGCCATTACAGTTTTTAATTTATTACTAATGTCACTTTGCTTTTAAACCACTGGTTACATTTACGTATAGTTACATTTAATGTTGTGGAACGTTCATGAGAAGTTATTTCCTGTTATCACTTACAGTATAGCAGTCATAATCAGTCACTCCCTCACCAGCTTCTCTTTTTTTTCTTTTATCTTCTGTTTTGTTCTTTCTCTTTAAAATAAAAATAAATAAATAAAAAAACATCTTGTCATCTTACTGAGAAACCGGAAAGTCTAAAGTGTTCTGTTCTGAAGACTTTATCATGGCGGAAAACATACTGGACTTTCCAAAGAGCTGACACCCGATACTCTATACATACAGTAAATGTTAAATAAATAGCTTCAGACGGAAAGCTTCACCATATCAATGATGATACATTTTTTCTTTATGAAATAACATGTTTGAAATCCATTTATTCTTAGGCTTAGATTATGCAGATCATCCTATACCGTATTAGAATGAGTGAGTTAATATAAAACATAACAGGGGGTGCTTTTCTTAGAAAATAATAAATGCCAGGATGGTGTGATGTGGCCTCATGAGCGCGCATGCTGAAGTGTTTTAATCATCTTATACCACCAATGTGTTTAGAGAATTAAATACAGCTGTGGTATTACCAGAGATATAACACTATAGTATACTGAAGTAGTATAGGCAGTTAAGTGACATCATAAAGCGTTTGCTAAACCAATGATGATATGAGGTGAACATCAGAGAAATTTGTATTTTATGGCAACCTCTTTGCAAATCTGAAGTAAATATGCTTATACTGTGGTTTACTAAACCCCACGGTGTTGGGTTGTACTGTTATCATACCATGAGTTTGACCCCATAGTAATTATAATGGCAATGTCCGAATTGTTACAGGAATGCAATGCTATAATATACCATCTTCCTACTAAAGCTTGTTTAAAGAGCTTAATATAGTCTGGATTTAATTCCACTGAAAGTCAACAAAAATTCCAGCATCGAACCAGTCAACGTTTGGAATCGTCACTGTCGTCTTGAAGTGGAACAAATGGAGAGGTTGTCCTGGGTGGGTATCCAGGTGATCTACTGACGTGCAGTGGACCTATTTGATCAATATTTGCTGGTCAGAACTATAGGTTGTGTCCTCTTCCTTGGCATCATGCCTGACAGTCCTATCTGGAACAGCAGCTTTTAAAAATAGGAACCAGGGGGTCATGAGGTCTACAGTGCAAAAGCTATTTTGCTGCATCTTTTAAACATTCCCACTTTTGCTCACTGGTTTTGTACGGCGCACTGGAGAGGCCACAAATATACCGTTTTCCTATTCATTAGTGTGAACAATGTACGAGACTGCACGCATGATTTAGTTTAGCCTGGCCATGAGATTGAAATTGTAACGCATAAGTATGATTTTACTTCTATGCTTGTGTGCGATTGATCATTTGTAAGTTCTATGTATAATTTCTGACTTGAATGTATAGGCGAATCAATTTCAAGATATAAATGCTTTAAAAAAAAATGTTCTCCTGGAAGTTATTATAAAAGACGTTGCGAACACTTCCATTAGTTGCAAAGATCAACACAACAAATGGTAGTCGTGAAAAAAAGCTTTTTTTTATTTTTCAAAGAAGTGGAAAACCTCCTTTCTTATAGGATGTAATGATATACGTACCAACATGTCTTGTGGCTGAATGGGCTAACTGTGTGCAAAAAAATGACCACAGGCACAGCTAGAAAAACCTAGTGAAACCTAGCTTGCACGTTCTCCCCATGCTTCAGGGGTTTCCTCTGGGTAGTCCGGTTTCCTCGCCCAGTCCAAAGTTATCTGTTGTAGGCTGATTGGCATTTTCAAATTATGTGTGAGATTGTGCCCTGCATTAGGTTGGCAACCAATCCAGAGTGTCCCCCGCTGTGTGGCATGAGATCCCCGGGATAGGCTCCAGGCTCCCTGTAACCCTGTGTAGGATAAGTGGTACAGAAAATGGATGGATCATTTTCATAGAATTTAAAATACAGCATAATCTTTCCAGATGTCTGTATTTAAAAAAAAAAAAAAATGACTGAAACAATGGAGATACTTGAGAGATACCCAGAGATACTTAGGTAATAAATTCACTCCCCCACCGCCCTGTGTGACTCTAATCCACTCTGAATACGGTTTACAAAGTACAACAATCTCAACTCACGACCAAAGGATATTCTGGAATAGGAAAATCAGGCTGAAAATTGGTATATACAAAACAAACAAACAAACAAACAAAACACTTCACTAGGGACCTGTTTCTTCATAGTGAGGTAGGCAGGATGATAAGTTGCGGTTTGGGACGCACCCCTGTGTGGTAGTCACTGAAGGCTGGTCGCACGAGCTCCCCGAACGCCCCACCTTGTCCAATGAGTGTGCGGCGCGTGCGGCGAGGAGGGGCGTCCGCGGCGAAGCCCACGCGATAAAACAAGAGTAAACGCGGCGCCGAGTTGCCTTTGACCAGCAGGACTCACCGGAGACTCGTCTCCTGACAGACCGCGCGCGCGCACTCGGGCTGAGTGGATGTGATGTACTACTGACCGAGGACGTCTCTCTCTCTCCCTCTCTCTCTCTCTCTCTCTCTCTCTCAGCTCCAACCTCTTCGGGGAAACAAACACAAGCCTTTTTTTTCTTCTTCTTCTTCTTTTTTTTACCCACCCGTGGATAAGGTTCCCGGGAAACCCTCCGCATCTCTCCTCCGTCTGAGCTGCACAACTTTCATCCGCGTCTGTCTGCCGTCTCGCGCTGCTAACCTAAATGTTCTGTGCGCGCGCAGAGACACACGGCGCTTTCTGATTCTCTCCTGGAGGAAAGGATTTTCTTTCTGGTCCTGATCTGAGTCCTGACACACACACACACACACACACACTCTCACTCTCAGCCATGGAGAACGCTCACATGAAGAGCGTGGAGGAAGTTTACAGCTATCTGAACGTGAACGAGAGCACGGGGCTGGCGCTGGACCAGGTCAAACGCCAGAGAGAGAAGTGGGGTCCAAACGGTACGTAGGTGCTTTTAGACCCCGACCTCACACACATTTAAATCTCAGAAACACTGCGCATTGACAGCACAGCGAGACGGTGTTTTCCCCCGACTTGTCGTCCGTCTGTAAACCTGTGAATGTAGTGACGTCATAACTCACGCCCTTTTTTCCGCCTTTTTCTGTCATATTACAGTATTTTACAAACGGATGCGTAGTGACGTCATGTGTAACACGTCACTGATTTGATTCTAGCCTGTCCCATTTAACCTTCAAAATGTTTTTTTGTTTTTTTTGTTTTTTTACTTTTTTTTTTTTTTCTTCAACATGAAACTTTGTGCTTGACTCATTTATTACATCGAACATGAAAAAACAAAACAAACAAACAAAAAAACACAAATGTACCTTTTGGTGCGTCTGTTATACCCATGGATGGATTCGTAGGCCCTGGGCCGCTTTGTCCACCCGGCTATGCGTGAACCGGTGCCCGGAGCCCTGACCAGCTCGCAACCCAACGTATACGATTCATTTCAATTTGAAGCTTTATTGTCGTATGCATAGTACTGTACAGTCTAATGAAATTCTTAGTTGGATGCCTGTCGTCAAGCCAAGACCAGACGCTAAACATACACAGTAAACATACAATGATAATAAACATATAGAGTGTTGACATTACCATTCAAAAAACACATTAGTGCAAAATGATATAAAAGTAAGAGAAGGCGAATATAAAATACTCACGTATTTGAACAGTCTCGGTTCTGCTCAGAGGAAGGCCCGTCTTATCGTGGGCCACTGGCTGCTTTCGTCACTTTTCACCTTTTCACTTTTCTCACCCGAGCTGCCTAAAAGGCCAGCAGTGATAGCACGTTTAGTCTTCTTTGGTCCATTTTAATCCAGAGTTTGTGTTCAATCTGACCCATTAGTGGAAATCAACATTCAGTCAATGTCGTAAGTAGTATTCAGATGGAATGATACATTTCCGGACATCTCGCTCTTAAGTCATGTTGCCATAGGACGTCTGTAGTAATTATGATTGATGCGTACGGGATCTCTGTATTGGAAATGACCGAAATGGGAGTGTCTTCACAATGTAGGCATGCTCGTCACAGTAAAAATTCCATGCTTACTAGGTACATTTTAATACAAGCTGATTGTTTTGACCTTGATTAGTCAGTCCCGCCAAGATTTTGCGATCACAGAAATTAAAGCGAAATCAAGGAAACACAGCAATTTTCCCGGGAGCTCGCAATTGTTCAGAATTACCACAGCTTTTCCGAAGATTTGGGCCAAGACATGTCATGTGATGTCACCACAACGCACATTTACGCAAAGGCAGCTTCGATTCATGTGTGCAAACATGCGTACAGCTAAAAGGTCTCATTTACCATAACATGTATGTAGGCCATAGCTGTGCTAGGAACTCAATTAATTAAAACACCCTGAAGCATTGCTTCTCTGAAAAGTCCTGTTAAACTATATATATATATATATATATATATATATATATATATATATATATATATATATATATATATATATATATATAGATAGATAGATAGATAGATAGATAGTTATATAGTTATATGTACTGTACATTATTGTTGTGCATTTTAAACTCGCTTGTCACTTGATTTTGTTTTGGAGAAGATAGATAAGATTGCTTCCTGGAATGTGTTTATACTGAAGAAAAAAAAAAAGAACTGAAGAAAATTCCACAGGATATAACAGATTTCTTTCTCAGATTTGGACAGGACTAAAATCCCACAATACTCCAGTAATACCTTACCATCTAAAACTAATCTACTCCAAATAAAGCTTTATTTTGCGCTTAAACCCGATTACACACATCGCTGTTAGGACTAACCACAGGCAAGACAATTGGTTTTGTGTGTCTGTACTGTTTCCCAAATACATAGATGTATCCAACATTGGTCATTTCCGATATTATTATCTGTCTGAGCTGCACAAAGTCAATAGAAACAATGAGCTGTACATCCATTGCTAAGATGTGAACAGGACATAAAGGTTAAATAAATGAAACTACACTAGTTTTGACTATTTTAATTCACCAATATAGAGCCACATCCAGAAATATTGTGCAGCACGTGTTCAAATTTCAAAACCCTTACAGCAGTGAATATTAAAGCAGCGTCCAGGGACCTCCATTGGCTCATAACATATAGATACGGGGTCCGCTCACTGTGCTTGAAAATGATATGAACCGTTATAGAAGTTGTCGTACTTATTATCAACGTTGTACTCCCTGTTAACCGGTCACTGGTGTTGAATGAGTTAATCCACATCTCAGTAACTTAAAAAACAATGTTAAATGATGTCAGCTTATATCTAATTGTTTTATATATATATATACTCAGCAAAAAACAGAAACGTCCTCTCACATTCAACTGCTTTTATTACCAAATCTCTTATCATGTGTAAATATTTGTATTAACATAAAAACATTCAACAACTGAGACATAAACTGAACAAGTTTCACAGACATATGACGAACAGAAATGGATTAATGAGTCCCTGAATAAAGGCGGCGGGGGGAGGGGGGGGGGTCAATATCAAAAGTAACAGTCAGTATGTGGTGTGGCCTCCAGCTGCTTTAAATACTACAATCCATCTCGTCCTCATGGACTGCTAGGGGTTCCCTCCGGGTACTCCGGTTTCCTCCTCCAGTCCAAAGACATACGTTGTAAGTTGATTGGCATTTCCCATCCTGTCCAGGGTGTCCCCCAAGTTCCCTGGGATTTAAGATCCAGGCTCCCCAGGACCCTGTGTAGGATTAGCAGTATAGAAAATGGATGGATGGATGTTATTAAGCACAGTTTGATGTCTGAAATCAGAAAAACACTTGCTAATTCTGAAATCGAAATGACCAGTGACGTTTAAAGTTAAATGATTTTCTATGTTAATGTCAATTGCATTACATTAGTCATTTTAATAGAAAGTCAGCCATGTCAGATGCTGTTTTGAGTGTTGTATGGTCAGGGGTGGGCTGTATGGCAAAATTACAAAGAATAAAAAGAATGGATGCGGCCCAAGGCAAAAAGCGGTGTTATCCTTACTACTTAGAACATATCATACGTTGTATTAATGTGTTTATAGTCACACGCCTGAAACAAGTTCGCTCCTGTTATCACTTACATTATAGCAGCTGTAAACATTTCCCTCACCTGCCGCTCTTCTTTTGAACTTAATAAAACAAAACAAACACACAGCATGTCGTGTCATGTTACCTGTCAAGTCCTATGTCCTGATCAATCTTAACAATAGAAAATGGAAATAGAAAGTGTCCCCGTATAACTTTAAGAATCTTACTCACTCAGTCACTTTCAGTCCCACTGGATGCAGTGCCTATCCTGGGAACACTGGGAATGAGGCGGGAATACACCCATGATGGGTTGCCAGTCCATCGTAGGACACCATTGGCACACACACGTACACACACTCATTGACACCCTAGGGGTAATTTATTTTAGTCCGTCCACCTACTGGCATGTTTCTTTGTTTTTTTGGAGGTAGGAGGAAACCAGAAAACCCAGAGGTAACCCACAAGGACACAGGGAGAACATTGATTGTAAGCTTTTACTCGAACTGGAAATGTATCATCACTGTCTCATGTCCAGACACTTTGCTTTCTTGAAGAAGTGTCATTGTGAGTTGAGTTGTCATTGATGGCAGAACAGACTGAAGCAACACATTTCCATCGGCTTTGGGCCGTTCTGCTTTCTCTGTCCCTTCTGGCGTCCTCAGACTCATACTCAGACTCTGCCATATTTCACGGTAGGCTAAATATAAATCTATACAAGCTGTAAATGCGTTAGCTGTGTTGACTGGCTTCAGCTAATTTGATATAACAGTGCAAAAGGCATCATAGGGATGAGAAGAAAGTATCCATGGACCCAGAAATGCTGCTTTCTCCTAAACATTCCAAGAAACAGTGTCTAAAGAATCAAGAAATATATTTGTAACCATTTTTATAATAACTTTCTATGAGGTACTTTGCACTCTTTTTTTTTTTCTATCACTGCTAATGTGGACTGTTCAGGCTTAGTACATTTTTATGATATCAAAACTAGTTGAATGACTTTGTTTACCTCCTGACCTATCCCGAAAAAAAAATGTTTTTAAGGAATTCCCCAGTTGCATTTTAAGGAATTATTCCTCAAATACCAATGTGATAACAGATAGTTTAGACTGCGTTTTAATTCTGTTTAAGGTCGTAAAACCGTTCTATTTTAAACCAGTGAAGTGTCCTTTCTCAGCTGAAGAAATGAGAAAGTCTGATTAATAACATTACTGAGACAGTACGAGTAGAATGAATCTCCAACCAGGATGTTTTAGATACTGTAACTTCAAAAGAGGGAATAGATGGGAAATTGGAGAGGGGACGAGTGTTTATAGCTGCTCTAATGTAAGTGCAATCAAGAAATCTTTTCACTGACATTCCACAACGGATAAAAAGTACCATGAACCGTTCATTAATGAATGTAAATTGTTACTGTTGAGGTGGGGCACAGTGGTTAAATGGTTTGCCTCGCACCACCAGGGTTTGGGGTTTGAATCCTGTGTCAGTGGAGTTTGCATGTTCTCCCTGTGCCTCGGGGGTTTCCTCTGGGTCTTCTGGTTTCCTCCCCCAGTACAAACACGTGTTGTAGGCTGGTTGGCAAAATTTCCAAATTGTCCTTAGCGTGTGAATGTGTGTGGAAGGGGATTGGTGAGGGAACAACTATTTATCCCCCAACTTGTGCCACAAATTCCCTGGGATAATCTCCCGGCTCCCTGCAGCCCTGTGTAGGATAAGCAGCATAGAAATTGAATGGATAGATAGAAAAATGGAAAGATGGATGTTAGTGTTGACAAATTGCTGTGGGATAAGAGGAATAAATCATTTCTGGGTATATTGGTATTGGAAAATAATCACTAGTAATCATCATCATCATCATCATCATCATCATAACAAACTGTTGTTGATTATTTTCCTATAAAAGCAGATCCCATTGTGTTTTTTTTTTCTTTACTTAGTAAATGTAATAAACACTCCTTATTTGTTTAAGCCTAATGTGAGTATTTAGTTGGAAGTATTTGCAATATTGTAATGAACTTTTCTCTTTTCTTCTCTTCTCACTTCTCACTGTGTGCAGAATTGCCCGCTGAAATAGGTAATTATCTTGTTTGTTAATAAGCGCATTTATTTAAAATGGTGTTAAATAAATAGCTTTGCAGTTTATTAAAACGGATGCTCATCGAATTCTCCTGTCCCCTAGGAAAGTCGTTATGGGAGCTGGTCGTTGAGCAGTTTGAGGATTTACTTGTGCGGATTCTCCTGCTTGCAGCTTGTATATCATTCGTAAGTAGAATTATCGGAAATCAGTGAGAATCTGTTTGTTAAAGACATTCAGATATCAAAGTCTCTAATTTCTGTATATAAAAAAAACAGCTCAAATTAAAATCGTGTATTTGCTAAAGCAGACTTGTAGGGTGTGTGCGGTGTGTTTTTGTGTGTTTTCCTGCGGTCATGATCGCATGTGGAGGTGCAGATGGCTTGTATGTTTCTCATGCCTTCGCCGTGTCTGGAGTTGCTCACAGATCAGGAGGTTAAACAGCTGAGAAAGCTGCTCCTGCTCAGGAATGGTGAGAGCGACATTCACTGCGATCGAGTGTCTGTCGCTATCCACCAGACAAGGCGTGTGAGCCGGACACTGCTGTCTCGCTCTGACGTGTTAACACTCCTTTCATTAGCCTGAAATGCTCCTGGAGGAAGTGGTGTAAAGCCATGTTCCTTTCTGTCTGTCTTTGTTTCTTCATTTCCTTTTTATTATGTCTGTTGTTCTGTCTGTCTTTCTGTATTTCTTACTGACTCTGTTGCTCTCTCTTTCTTTTTGGTTGTATTCGTTTTCATTTGTTACTGTTTCTATCTTTCTCTGTTTTCTTTTTTTTCCCATGTATTTGTTGTTTATTCATTCATTTCATATTCTTCTTTTTTTTTTGTCTTTTTCACTTTCATTCTCTGTATTGTTCTGCTTTCCTTTTTGTCTTTTGTTCTTTTCCCTTCTTTTCTCTTTTCTTCCATGTATCTTTATCTCCACCCCCCCCCCCCTCTTTTTTTGGTAGACCCATCTAATGCTCTATTATTTGCTTTTATTCGAAGAAATCTTCAGATCAGGTGATTGATTTGCACTTGTGTATCTTGTGGTCTGAGCGAGGTCAATGCTCGGTTAAGCTGTTAAGTCTGTGAGCGCGTGCGGTGTAGTGAACTCTGAACCAAATGGCCGCGTGGGCCGCTTGCTACATCACAGCAGGCAGAGGCATGCGAGCCAGATGCCCACTACGCAGTGTACAGTAGAGATAGCAAGTGTTGGGCTTGGTTGTGTGACAGCTCTCCCAGGACACATTAGACCCGAGGGTATCGCTGCAGGACGAATTTAGCTTCTGACCTTCAGTGGGATGTTGGGTGTTCCAGCAGCTGGATTAATTGTCCAGTGGTGGAAGTATTAACCATTGGCCAGTACTAAATATTATCCAATACCACTAAGCAGCCAGAGTGTGGGTCATGTGGATGATGGCTGCTGTTCCACAATGTTCCACAACTTTGCTTGTGACTTCTTTTTTTTTTGCCAGGTATCCATATTACTCCTGCATATCCTATGGTTACTAAGGTCCATGATGCTTGAATTGGGATCCATAGACCCCTGGCTATGTTACAGACAATGACATTATAATCATTATACTTATAATTATGCTATTATAGTTATAACCCTAATTGATTGGTCAATTGAATCGAATGGATTACAAAACTCGGTATCAAAAGAAAAAGTATAAATACTGTCAACTTTAACCTAAATGCAATTGTAATCAAACTAGGAAGTGTTGTAAATGTGATACAGAATGTTTTGAATCTACATTTTAGTATAGTGTAGCATGTGTAGAAAGCTTCAGAACAAAAAGATGCAATGGCTCCAAATAAGAAATAAAACACTAGGGGATGTTGTTATAGGAAAACAATCAACAGTGTGTGGTGTGATGTCTGACGCAAAAGCGAAGTTACTGTTATCACCCCGAAATCGACTATTTTACTCAGCAGTTCGCTAAAACGAACAATTTTATATTGATTAAAGAATGGCACATCGTTTTTTATTTTTTTTTTTTATCTGTTAATAGATACGTTTAATGTTGTGGGTAATCAGCAAAGTAGGTTTGTTTCTGTAGCTGTAAACAGTTGCTCCCTCACCAGCTTCTCTTTTTTTGTATTATTATTTATGAAAGTAATAAGAAACAAAAAAAAAAAATGCAACTTGTTATCAAGAAACAACAAGGCACCAAAGTCGTTCGTCCTGGAGAGTTCACTGAAGAAACCGTCATGGAACAACTTCTGACAAAAAGTGCTGGAGGCTCCTTCCATAAACGTGTTCTCACAGAAAACCTGACCTTATCCACATGTTTTATTAATGTTTATGATAATGTTTACAAGTTCCTGTGTAAGTTGTTACCATAGAAACTGTAGAAACATTCTGTCAATGCTGCTGTTATAGAAAACTATTCTATAAATTATAAAACTATAAAACTAAATATAATCCTACATGTTTGGCCTAATGGACCTAATATTCGAATTGCCCAAAAGCAATATTACAGCAATTAAACTGTCACGTCCTAAATACTAAGTACATATCATGTTAAAATAACCACTTGCTGCATAAAATAGGATTTACCCAAATATTATAAATCTAATTTTTATTCTCATATTATATATATATATATTTTTACATGAGCAGATTTTAGTTTCAGTGTAGCCGTTTTGTCTGTAATTTAGCCAGAAGACAAGAGAATGTACACATGATCTTATTATATTAGGACAGTGAAGGAAGCCAGACTGCAGCAGCGGCACTCTCCTGTGAAGCACAGAATTTCGATGCTGCTTTGTGTGACTTGTCAGCCGATCGGCTTGGTCATGCTCTGATGGCTGCCTTGCATTTCCAGTGAGGGATGAATCACTGCAGATGGTGGCTTTACGCATATAAAACAGCAACAACAACAAAAAAAAGGCTTTTGAAAAACGGGTACAGTTCAGGAGTGCAATCAGTACTGTAGGCTTGCTATGCTGAGCTTTAATGTTTGGCACCTTTAAAACAGACAAGTGGATTACTAAACCTAAACTGTATGTATTTAGTCTGGAGCTGGATATCAGCATCTAAAAACAAGATGGACATGTAAACAGCACAGGGCCACGCATCAGAAACGCATGAATAACATCAGATAGTGTTTTTCAGGCTGTAAATTGTGATTACAGGATTTTATATATATACTGTATGTATATATAGGTATATATATGTGTGTGTGTGGTGCTGTAGCAAGTCTCTACAAGAGCCTGAATTCATAGCTTTATGGATTCTATATCAACTTTCCAGCTTTTTTTTTTTTTTGGAGGGCTACGGCACTGCAGAGTTTAGCGTTTGACCTCATTTCTTCATTTAACACACCTTATTAAAACTCATCAGCTAATTAGCAAGCCCTTCACAGGCTGAATTAGGTGTGTTGGAAAGAGAAAAACAAATCTCTGCAGTGTTGCGACACTACAGACTTTCTACTTTAGTCACAGGAAATGCGGCACTAAATACTTAAATAATAGTCTCAAGCGAGGTTTTCGACGTATGATTGGCGGTCTTAGAACATATAACGTGACACGCTGACTAGCGTCCGATTTTGTGCCATTGTCACCGAAGACAGCTGGGGACAAAATGCTGACAGTTTATTAAAGAATGACCTCAGAGATTGACTGCAGCTACAACACTCATCTCAAGCAACGTGGGATTATGAAACTCTCTGGATAAGTAGTAACATGGCGAAATGTTAATGGACAGAAAAGAATATCCGTATTACCGCAAGCTTACTGTACTTACACCATTTTCTGGACAAACCTGAATCATGCTAATTAATGACATCGGCAGAATGTAGTCACTGAGATGCCAGTGATCCTGACCCGTTCTGCTCTCCGGACCCGCCCGATCCATCCTGATGCCCTACTTCTGGTTTGAGTTCTCATCAATTGGAAGTCACATGCTGCTGCTGAGTGGCCCTACATGGTGCAGCCTAAAGATCACTGAGATTACTGAGGATCTTGCCACTGAAAAACCATGAAGATAGCTTTGGACCTCGATTCATATGAACAGTGATGGCTTAGGACTACAATTACCACAAATAGTTTTGCACTCAAGTCGCCATCATTGAACAGTGGAGAAGTTCAACAAAACAGACTTCATGTAAAAACTGTAATGAAATTTGACCATGTAGTATTAGCACATTTATAGAAGGGATTTATTGATTTATAATCGCACTGTCCGGTGTTACACAGATGAGGACCGGTTCCCTTTTGGGTCTGGTTCCTCTTAAGGTTTCTTCCTCACATCGTCTCAGGGAGTTTTTCCTCGCCACCATCGCCTCTGGCTCTCTCATTAGGGATAAATTCATACATTTAAAATGTATGTCCTGAACTGATATATTTCTGTAAAGCTGCTTTGGGACAATGTCCGTTGTTAAAAGCGCTACACAAATAAAACTGAATTGAATTGAATTTTCTTTAATCACGGGTCTATCGTTATATATATAATGTGTACTGCACTTCAGACAAGATTTTATTGAGATCGTCATGTACAATGTGGCAAGTACAAATATTAAAAGACTACTGAAATGACAGTCTAAAAGGAACTTTAGTCATGTGACACCAGTATGAATACGGTATCTCTCTGTGTTTCTCTCTAGGTTTTAGCCTGGTTTGAGGAGGGCGAAGAGACAATAACAGCCTTCGTGGAGCCTTTTGTAATCCTACTTATTCTTATAGCCAACGCCATTGTTGGTGTGTGGCAGGTGAGTTGATATTGGCACTTAATTCATTTCTAAAGTTGCACTCTCTTGCACACTTACACAGTTTGTAATATTTCGAGCCCCATGCCCTGTTTCAAAACTAGATATGAGTTTTAAAGTGATGTGTTCAGTTGGGGCTGGAGCTCATTTCAGGGACAGAAAAATGTAAACAGAGCTTTTAAACAGCTTTATATGAAGAAATTGGACCAATCCTTTGCGGGGCAATATTTCAAATCACAAAACTGTTAAAGTCCCTGTGAAGTGTCTTGATTGATTTCCACTGAAACTGGAAGTCATGGCGGGACAAATCGAGTGGCCCCTCCCCCTTTTTAAATAGCCAATAGCGTTTAGTTTACCTCACAGCCACAACCATGGATTTTTATAATGTTTGGGGCGGGACACTTCAGACTCTAAAGAGCATTTGATTGGACAGAAAATCTGATGGAAAGCTGAAGTGCTGAATGATGTCATCAAAAATGTTGATCCGTGTTGATAGAGAGAGAGAGACTGTACATTTTGAATGCAAATATATCTTCTAAATGCAAATTTTGTCATTGTTTTGGAGCACACTAGCTTATAGATAACCTTAAGGCTAACATATTCATACTAAAAGCCACAAAACTTCCATTTTGA
Organism: Ictalurus punctatus; assembly: GCF_001660625.3. Classification (NCBI taxonomy): domain Eukaryota; kingdom Metazoa; phylum Chordata; class Actinopteri; order Siluriformes; family Ictaluridae; genus Ictalurus; species Ictalurus punctatus. The sequence goes on from NC_030420.2 coordinate 28,557,569, forward strand.
TTTCATGGGGCTTTATAGTGTCTTTGAAGATGTCATTATTATAGGTCAAAAGCACTTCTAAAAATTACAGACAAAATTTAACAAGTGTTTCCTTAGTCCTTTATGAAGGAGATTCTTTTTTTTTTTCAATGAACACTGATTGAAAGCAGATTTGCGTATACAAAAATATGTGGTTAGTATACATCTAGAAACTTTTTTAAAATTATAGACTGCACCTTTAACATGTGCTTACATAGTCCATTTGTTTCTTTGGTTATGTGGTTACTTAGTCCACTTGATTTATTTATTTTTTTCAGTAGTACTGATATAAAGCAGACACACATTTTAAACAATTTTAGTTTTTTTCCTTTTTTAAAACACACAAATATATGGTTGGTATACATCTAGCAACCTTTTTTAATTATAAAACTTCACCTTTAACAAATGACTTAGTCTAGAAATATTTTTCCCTCACAGTTGGAAAACCTCCGTACTTACAAATGGAGCACCTTGATTTTTCTGTCTGATTTGTATTTATAATAAATCGAGATCTGATTCTTCCTCCTGAACCTGTAAGCTAAATAAAGCGTCTCAAATTTGGATCTTGCCAAAAAAGCTCTTTTCTTTCACAGAAATTCCAACAAAGATCTGGTGTCGCAGTCATAAGCACGAAAATCACTCAAGCAGAGATCGTAGTGTCTATGCAGGTTTAATGCAGACAGCCTTTTTCCTGCCTGTAAGCGTCCCCTGTGTCTTGTTTCCTCGAAAAATTGACAGGAGCGTAACGCTGAAAATGCCATCGAGGCACTTAAAGAATATGAGCCGGAGATGGGGAAAGTCTACAGACAGGACAGGAAGGCCGTGCAGAGGATCAAGGCCAAAGACATCGTACCTGGGGACATCGTGGAGGTAGCTGGTAAGACTGTTGATTATTAGGGAAAAACTCATGCAATTCCTTAAACATGCTCTTAAATAGCTTATTATGTAACGACGGCTCTGAATGCAGGGTGCTGTGTGCCTCTCTGTGCTTTGATTAACTACTATGAGAGATGCCATACACACACACACACACACACACACACACACACCTCCACATTACATGCCTCTAGCACAGCTTTTGTCCTTCCTACGAGCTCTCAGCCTATCTTTCCTCCCTCTCATACTCTCTCTCTCTCACGCACACACACACACACACACACACACACACACAGTGCTCACACATCGTTCACACAGCCCTCTGCTCAGTCAGCACCTCTCCACATGTGCAGAAATGCCGAAGAGTTCACAATCATACTGGAATGAAAAGAGGAATAAGGCTTTGATTTATTCAAGTCTATCACTTCGAAAAAGTTTGGCAAGAGAATTTTGTGTGTAGAAGCAGGCCAGCTTTTACATTCACTGTGCCGTGTGGTATATTTTTCACAAACCTGTTAGACCAGGCTTCGAAATTTTGGAGTACGAGTGTGGGCTGTTGGCAGAGCTTGTAAAGGATTTTTAACTCTCTTTGTGCTTTTTTTTTTTTTCCCTTCTTCTTCTTTTGTTCTAAAGTAGTGGTCAATGTTATTTTTATCGGCATGGCGAGATCATGGAACGTGCTATGTATAGATCACAGTGACAATAGTGAAGATGACAGGTGTTGAGCGCTTCATGGAGGCCCGATCACCCCGTGTCCTCTGTCCTCACTGCCATACTGGAGTATTGCATTGTGTGACGTGAGGGATGGTCCACACAAATGTCAGCGTCGTCTCCAGAGTGTGACAGAATTATAATTGCAGTTGTGACTGGATAATTACTGTAACAACCTCGCAATGTTCCAAAGTAGACAAGCAGACTATTAATGATATGGAACATTTTAAGTGAAGATCTAGTGAGAACTGAATCACGTATATAGATATGTATATTTTTTTTAATGTAGATGGACACAAGCTGTTAATCTTGCAGGGTAATTTAATCCAAATGCTTCCATGGAAACCTCTTTTCAACATCTGAGCTGTTTGTACGACATTCAGCAGTGTGAATGATGATCCGCTGCTCTGCTGCTAGGTGAAGAGGCGATCAGTTATCAGGATAAATGGAATGAAATCCTATTAATGAAGCACAGACAGAGGTAGCAGGAACAATACACATTATCTCGTACAGCATTTGTCAATTTGTAGTGTCTTGCTGAAATATTGAAATAGATTTTCTATAAATACAGCGCAATGTTATTTCATGAAACAGTATCAGTCATACCGAGGCAAAGAAGAACGATCGATGGTCACATGTCCAGTCTAGAGAAAAAACTGACAGTGAGTCGTTTGGTAGCCGAAAGACTCGACTCTTGCGTCAAATTGAGCTGACTCACAGAAAGGATTCGGATTTGGCACCTACGAATGCTGATAGAGAGTGCTGTTTATTACAGTGCTTACAAGCTGAGTACTGTATTATGTCATATTTTGTCTTATTATTTCTTGAGTGAGGATTATGGAATCATTTATCCATCCATCATTTTCTATACCGCTTATCCTTCAGGGTCGTGGGGAAACTGGAGCCTATTCCAGGGAGCATCGGGCTCAAGTTGGGGTATGATGATGATGATAGAGTCTTTATTAATCACATATACATTACATTACAGCACAGTGAAATTCTTTTCTTCACATACCTCAACATGTCAGGAAGTTGGGGTCAGAGCGCAGGGTCAGCCATGGTACAGCGCCCCTGGAGCAGAGAGGGTTAAGGGCCTTGTTCAAAGGCCCAACAGTGGCAGTGCTGGGGATTGAACCCCGACCTTCTGATCAGTAACCCAGAGCCTTAACCGCTAAGCACTAAGCCACCACTGCCCACATCCTGGACAGGGTGCCAGTCCATCGCAGGGCACAATCACATACACATTCATACACTATGGACACTTTGGACATGCCAATCAGCCTACCATGCATGTCTTTGGATTCGGAGAGGAGTACACGGAGGAACCCTCGCAGCACGGGGAGAACATGCAAACTGCGCACACAGGGTAGTGGCAGGAATCAAACCCCCAACCCTGGCGGTGTGAGGCATCATTTAGAATTTATTAAATCTTCAAGTTTAATGCTGCGTCCCAATTTGCCTGGTATCCGTCCTAAATAGTATCCGAGATTAGAATTAGTTTGTCCCAAATGGTAGTATATATAAATGAGTATCCCAAGGGTACCTGGATGGTCTACTATATCCGGTCGATTTTCCGGTAGAAAAGTGTGGATCCGTGGACACTTTTTCAGCTAACATTTTCCACAACTCCTTGCACGAGGGAGAAGGTTTGCTTCATCGAATTCAACCTACAAACATAGCGGATGAGTGTAATCTCGATGATGCGTATTTTAGAGAGGCGTAAATGAAATGTGGACAAGTCAGTCAAAGGAATGGTAAATTCAATTATATGGTATAAATTAAGTAAGGAATAATGAATGAGGACCATCTGAAATGCAACGAAGAGTAACTAGGCAACAACGCTTTCTTTCGTTAAACGATGTGTTAGTGTGTCCCAGTACTTGCGCACTCTTTTGCTACACACTCAAATGTTTGTCCTTTTTCGTCACAAAAGGAGTACATGCTTGCAGTGCATAGTATACGTAGACGAAACGGGACGCAGCATGAGATTTTCCCAATGAAATACAGCGACGGTGTCAATTCCAACTGATGACGTCACAGTGGGCTTCACAGTCGACCAATCAGCAGCTCCGCTTTAAAACTCGCACACAGCGCAAGCGCACTCACTCTCTCCCCCCCATCACTTTTTTTTCAAAATCTTTTTTTCATTCTCCTTTTTCCTTATCTCCCTCTTTTTTTATTTCTATTCGTTTCTTCTTATCTAATGTTCTTCCTATCTCATCTTATCTCTTCTTTCTTCCTTACTGTTTTTCACGTTGTCGTTGTTCCTTATCTATTCTTTCTTCAACTTTTGACAATCCTCTCTTCATCTGTGCTTCATTCCCTTCTTTATTCCATGTTTCACTAACAGTTCATATCAACACTAGAGCTTAACATAAACACACTATTTACTAAGGCAGAGTCTAAGCTACCGTCGACATCGCTAGTCAGAGGAACATCTAGCTATAATTGGATTGCCCCTTTTATTTTTTGTAAATATATCATATTGTGATATGATATTCTTACCATATTGTCCATCTCAACATACAATGGCAATGTCAATCACTGATACAGATAACCACAGGTCAGAACGTTGTCAGCTTCTCCTGATGACAGCCAGATTATCTTTGTGCTTGCACAAATAATTTGCAGAAAAAAAAGAATGTCCATGAGTAGAGTAAAAATTGCAGAAATCAGCTTCAGTGTTCAGACTTGACATACAATCTGCTTTCACCCATAGTATTGGAGAGAGGATCTAATTTTACTGCCGGTTTTAATCATCTTCAACGATGTGAAGTTTTGTTTCCAGGCATCTGCACATTCGAAACCTGGTGAGAGATTTCTGGCTTTTGGATTTTCTTTCATTGTCATCCCCCTGTGGTCTTAAAATGTGCCAGTTTATCCGTCACGTCTTGAACACGTTCTTGCACAGCGTTGACAATTAGGTTGGTAAACACAGTGATAACGATGAACAGTGACAGTGAACTGTGCCCACATGTATTATTGACTTCAGAGGGAGGGAGGCTTTCACCTGGGGCTTTTGGCCGAATGTGGAGAGGATTTCATAACGTCACGTTTTTTTTTTTTTGTTTTTTTTTTCACCTTCTAGCTCGCTCAGGATGCAGTCTGGAAGGGATTGTAGAACTGTAAGAGAGTTGACCGTGAACACAATTACAAACAGCACAATCCGTCCTGACCATCGGCACCTAACACGGTCGTGTGTGTTTTAGTGTACGTGTAAGTCTCGTCATCATGTAGCCTGCTAGGTGCATATTGGGTAGTAAATTATGCACAAACCTCATGCTCTCTTGTCATGTCTAGAAGGATTAGTAATATTTATACCACTGTACCATTGAGCTCTAAATTCTGATTGATCAGACGGTGTTGATTAATTTTCTATAACAGCAGGTCTGACCATATTTCCAGCAGCAAGGTTTATATTAATGCATTTGTTTTAAGAACAAGTCACACAGGGGATTCTCTGGCTGTGTTTAACATTGTTGCTATGGTGACGTCTTCTTTGATGTTTATTTTTGGAAGGAGTCTCCAATCTCAGCACTTTGAAACCGTCAGAGGTAAAGCTGTAATATTATATTTTCTGAAATGGAAACAAGATTTTGGAACGAACTTGTTTTTACAGATGTTCCAGGTCTTTAAACATAACTAAAAGGATAAAAAAAAATATATATGATGTGTTCTTCTGTAATAATTCAAATTAGCGCTCTGATATAAGACTCCTAAAACACGTCGGGATGTGCTGCATTTGCAAGTAATCAACTTTGGGGTGGTAACGGTAGCTCCATCACTGATTATTTTTCCTATAGCAGCGCTCCCTGTTATGTTTTATTTCATACACACAGAATCAGCCGTTAGAAATGAACACGCAAAGTGATTAACACACAATCGAATCGATTCTGTATACAGCCTTGTGTATTCATTTAATGATGTATAGTGGTTGTAAAGCACAAAATGGCCACAGCTGAGGATAACCCATCCTACACCTTTCGCTCCGTCTTCTCATCTTTCCAACTGATTCGAAAGGCGATATGTCATACAGCACACTATGATATGTAATGGAAATGTTATAAGCATTTGATTCATGCCTTTTAGTAACAGCTGTTGAGAATAAGAGGAAATCCCCCTCACATCAAGCCGGGTGGGATGCACATTGTAGCCTGTGATTGATAACAGCACTGAGTTCTGCTCCTATTGTTGGCTCCCAGAGACATGACCGAAAAAGGAAACGCTCGGACGGTACCTCCTCTTGCTCCTCCTCCTGTCCCAGGCAGGCCAACAAGCCCAACCTACTCTCCTCAAGAGCGCTGAGATTCCAAACACGCCGGCCGGCATGCAGGATTGCTCCAGAGCTGGCAATCATCTCCCGCCACCGAGGAGGCTCGTGAAGAGGACCGGGGCTGCTGTCAGGTGTATTGTGCCCTCACGCTGTCAGCAAGGAACCGCAAATGGCTGTGCTGGAATGAGTGCACTCTGGGCGTTGATCGCTGACAGGAAAGGAACAGGTGCCTAATGCACACTTTACTGTTAGTTACAAGCATCAGAACGAGTATCTAAGCAGCGGATGTCTTCTTCTGTTCTTCTGATTCTAATCAGTCAGATCCATTAGTTTCGGTGGGTAAGAACATGACCCTATCGCGTGTATAGATGTTATCCTGAGCTGCACACTTCGGTATGGTGTGGATTTCTCTAAGGATGTAATGAAAGCGGTAAATTTGAGCTATGATAACATCACAGTTCAGTTTATTTAGATAACACCTTTTTTTTGTATTGATAAGTATCACATGGCAGCTTTATATAATATATAACGTGAAATGAACCAGTGAGCAAAATGAGTGCCATCAAAAGAAGTCAAATGTATCCACGTGAACATGTAGAAACCCACGTATTCGTTTTTGTTGGCGTTTTTCTTATTCATTGTTTGTTCTGGGGTGGATTTGGGGGGAAATGCTGCAAAATTCCGATCATAGGTTACATAATTTTGTCAGTGGAATAGATTGTAAGCGACGCACTCGAGATAAATAATAATAAGATCAAATGTTGAGGACAATATTTAGGTTTTTGCACCAGTGTACCTGCAAAACAGCACTCAAAAACTACACACGGTTTTCAGCGAACGTCTATAAACACGTTATTTTCCATGGAAAAATACAAAATTTGGAACAAAAAATTATTTTTTTGCCCAATTTAAACCCCTTTATTATGTTGGGGGGAAAAAAAAGTTACAGCCATTATGTTATGAGTCAAAATGACTTCCACAGTTTAAATACACACAAAAACAGCAAAGAACAGCTTAAAACAGCAAACCTTTTATCAAGACATATTTGCGTATAAGTTCATGACCCTAAATGAGGAAAGTCCAAAAATTTCAAAGAGAAAAAGAGAGATTAAACAGTACTTCAGCCATCTCAAATGTGGAAATGGGTCAAATTGACCTATAACATAATAGGAGGGTTAAGCTACCTGTTGACACATGGCCTTTCGTTTCTCATTGAACAAGCTACAAAACAGTCATAACTTTATGCTGCAAACTGAAGAAGTACGCTAGCATTGTGAATTCATTGGCCAACAATAATGAACTGAAGAACTCTGATGTTTGCTTCCAAATGATTTATATCATTAGCGCAAAGAAAAAAGTTTGATCTACGTTTGCTCATTATCAGTCATTGTAATCAGTGGGTAATTCTCTTCCGTTTCAGCTAGCTAAACTCACTTTTTCCCGCATGACATTACACTTGTTGACAATCCTTGCCGTCGACACTGGCCACCTTTTACCTACGCCCATGTGTTTCATAACTAGTTCTGCTGTAGATGTTTTGTCTCTCGAGCTTGAGTTCCCACTCATCGCTCTGCAGATGGTGGCAGTCATGTTTATTTAACCTCAGTGCTCACTCTCATTGTATAGATGAAACCACTTAACAAGATCCGTGTAACTGCTTATTTAAAGCAAAGTGCTGGGAACTCTGTAAAAACTCCAAGCAGCTTATCACCGTCTTGTTCCGTCTTGTCACCTACACCGTGTTTTTTTTGTTTTGTTATCGTGTACATGATCGATTTATATGGCAGGAGCTATAGATTTGCTTGGCCTTTTCTCCCACTCCTCTTTTCAGCACCTGTCTGTGACTCATGTGTTTAGTATTGTGCTAGTTCTGGGTATGCAGTGTGTCCTGTGTAGGTGTTCTAGAGGGCTCAACGCTCTCAAACTGCCCGGTCAAGCTGAGAGGAGGCGGATATACAAGTGGAGAGGGAGGATAAGCAGCTAAACAGCAAGCGGAGGAGAGAGGAGGACAGACCCGTACCTGCAGGCCACTCTGCAAATAACTGTGCCAGGCTAGGCTTTGAAGCTGCTACTGTAGCTTCTGAAAACTCTTGAAGTGCAAGATGTGTTAAAAAAAAAATGCGTTTCACCACTGATGTATTCTGGGTCATGCTAATATTTCTGCATATGGTTCTTCAGTAGATGATCAGCGATTGGAGCAATGGAACGCTTCAACAAATCATATGCTTTCTTATACCACAGCGCTGCTGAATTCTTGAATCTGACTGATCAGAAGGTGTCGATGAATTTTCCATAACAGCAGCTCTGACCGTAGTTTTGGCTGTAATTTAAATGGCTTATATTAACACATTTGCTCTATCTAATACGTTGTCTATAGTTGTTATCCTGTTTCTTTAGTAGCAAGACACTCCACATAATCTATATCTGGTAATAATAACCAGATTTTAATAAATCTTGCTATTTAACAAAGAAAAACATTTAAGGAAGGAGTCTCCAGTGTCAGTGTTTTGTAACAGTACATTATACACCAGGGGAAAGTCTTTAGGATAGAGGACTTTGCGCTGTGTGGTTTCTCTGTAACATGACAACCTGCATGTTTATCTTAATAACTTAAAAAAAAAAAAAAAAAAAAAAAAAAAGAATAGAGAGGCTGGGGAGGGAACGACTGTTTATAGCTGCTATAACATAAGTGATAAAGGAACTAACTTGATTCACATGACCGGTGTGATTGTATGCTGATATGATTTTAAGTCTAAGCATTAAAAATTATAGTCAAATGCATCTCTGAATAACCAGAGTTTAATATTCAAATCAGTTCATAACACTTGCGTCAAACATTTAAGTTTTGCAGAGGTTATGGGTTATTTGTGTTATATAAGGAATGAATAACTTGGGGCATGCTGTTATAGGAAAATAATCAACAGTAGGATGGTGTGACCGGTCCAACACGTGGCAGAGTTCCGCCTTCATTATTTATTGTCAGTAATAATGATAAAGTCTTTATTGATCACATATACATTACAGCACAGTGAAATTCTTTTCTTCACATACCTCAGCATGTTAGGAAGCTGGGGTCAGAGCACAGGGTCAGCCATGATGCAGCACCCCTGGAGCAGAGAGGGTTAAGGGCCTTGCTCAAGGGCCCAACAGTGGCAGCTTGGCAGTGCTGGGGCTTGAACCCCCGACCTTCCGGTCAGTAACCCAGAGCCTTAACCCCTATGAAGCTATGACAGCTGTAAACAGTCGTTCTTTGAGGAGACTCCTTTCATAAATGCTAAATAAACTTCTCCTTACAGAAAACAGTTATACATTTTTCTTTGTTAAATAACACCATGTTTTAAAATAAACAAACAAATAAATAAATAATATTCGCTTATTATTAGTACCATGTTCATCAATGTGACCTTTTACACCATGTGTTGTTGACGCACGTACAAATTTTCATGTTCACTTGCTCGAGTTCTATTTCTGCCCCTCATCATCAGCTAGAAACCGTATACAACACAAAACTAATGTGTAGACTACAGCCATAATTTAAATCGGAGCATGGCTGTGTGATATATTTCAGCCTGTAGACATGCTACAGCAGCACTCTCTCATCATTCATTTTAGAACTTTGACAAACTGCCTCTGGGCATAAATCTTACCAGAATAATGATTTATTTGGTCATATACAATAGTGATGCATGTACATAAGTATGTAATAATCTAGCAGTTGACAGACACTTGGTATCAATTCAAAAGCCTGTAACCTGAGCTGTGTTGCCTTTTGTGTAATAAGGTGTAAAACATCAGACTAAAAACCTCTCTCGGCCCTCCTTGTGGTTTGAGTGATCAGATTTGTTTTAAATCTGATTTTTTTGTGGGGGCATTTACATATACATTAATATTAAATAATCTGTCTCTGGATATATGAAAATCCTGTGTAGACAGGATCTTTGTCTATTTCTGAGATTGTTTTTTTTCCAAGCCAAACCCAATATATATTAAATGTAAATAGAGCCCTGAGGTGTTGCTGTGTAATGGCACCTGACTGATGCTCATTGCATTGAAAAAGTAGCATGATATTCCCTTTGAGGTGGTTATAAAACATTCAGGACCTTTGACATTGTGTAATTAAATGAACAGGACTGTAGCTGCTGGCTGAGTTGTCCACCATGATGTACGTGCAGTATAACAAGTCCATAATTCGTTTACAAGACAGACGTCTCTGCAGGTACAGCACCATGGGAGCAACGTCTTGTGGTTTAGTTTCGTTCAAACTTCTAGTCTTTAAATCATGTCCACAAACGAAGGAAGCTGTTGAACAGCGTGTCCACTTCACACCCCGTCTGACCTCCGCAATGCGCTCATCCTTATTTGCTCGCTGAAATGGAATCGCTTTGCCTGCAAACAATGCCGGCTGACCTTCAGTGAAGTGTGGCACCCTTCATTCAGTACATTGTTCCTCATTTAGCAAGCTGAAACAAGTGCCTGAGCAGCATTAAGTCTTTCTGAGAAGAGAGCTGCCAGACTGGTACTCCGGTGCCCTCGCCCCTGCAGCTCTGGCCGATACGTAACGCGGCCCCGTGTGTAAATCCGCTACGCTAAGATCAGGTTGCACGCGCCTACACTGTGGCCAGCGCCAAGACCACGAGGCAGCCATTGTTGTTGTCCATCATTTGTCACATCACGGTATTCAGCAGTAGCCTCGATGGAATGGCGCCGATTGATATAATGTTAAGCAGTAAACAGGTTGGTGTATATCTCAGCAACATCACAAGATTTATGTATGTGTAATGTTTTTTAATCAAATATGTGGCTGGATTTCCTTTAAGAAGCCAATACAGTTGAACCCTAGACGTGCGGACAACAGTGTTATTGAATTACATTACACATTCTCCATGTTTGCTGCTTATTTGTATAATGGTTAAGTTTTGGGTGCAGAGAGCTGTTCCAGCTTCCAGTTCCAGTTTCACCCCCGGTTGTTTGATTGACAGCCGAACACTCTGACCTCTTGCAGCTCTTCCTGTTGCGGGCAGCTGTTCTCGTGCGTCCACATTTAAACCTGATCGGTGGTGCATCAGGGAACAGATCAAAATAGTTTTCCCATGTTTGGCCCGGTGCATTGTTGCTCCCATGCTATTTTCTTCTCTCCTGCTCAAGGGCACGGGGAATGCGCGTGAGATTATGGGACTGTTGTTTTTTTTTTTTTTTGTCCGGAAAAGGGAATCTTCTCCAGTCATATCTTTGTCTTGGATCTTGTCCTTAATTCTTTTGCAACTGCTTGGGTTGTGGAAAGAATTCATGCATAAAAGAGTAATTCATAGATAAGTTATGACACTTTGGAAGGAGATGATCTTTACTTGGAGTGCGTTTTTACATGGACTGATTACGCCAACATTTTGAAATCAGCAAAATGACACAATAGATATTCTGTTCATTATATACCGACTTCCGTCCAAAAGTTATGTCCGGGTTTAAGCAGGGAAAGTTCCCGGTCAGAAATCACTGACTCTAAATACTGCCTATAACTCATTTGCTACTGCAGATACCAATGACGAACTCGGGTCCAAGGGTTATGGCTTCTTCTGTAGGTCACATGATGCAGGATGTACATGATGAGACCTCATCCCATCTGGAGGACAGCATGGTAGAACATTGTTCCAAAATCTCCTCAGAATATCAGATCGGTTGTGTCATGGTTTGTGTGGAAATTACATCAGTACTGGACTGTTTTAAAGTTTGAGTAGGGTTTCAACTTTTTTTGAAGGGGAGACAGAAAATGTGGATACTTCATGTCCTGAGATATGACAGCGATGTGTCTTTAAGAGAAATGAATGCATTATATAGAAATGCCAAAGCAATTGAGACAGCATTTGAATCTGAGGAGACCGTATTCCCTTGGTGTGTATTATTACATGCTCAATCAGTCAGTTTGCATTTGCAAAATCAAGCACATGTTGGACTAAAAAAGTCCATTTCTTTAAAAGGCCGCATAGAGCAATATAATTCTTGAAAGTGTCAAAATATTGGCAAATAATAGCGTTATACCAAAATATTAAGGAGACAGTTTGTTATAGGCAGAATGTTGTGATTGAGAAGAAGTGCTAGCACTGTTTGCCTAATTTCTGAACAAATGTTATTAAATATTAAAGGCTCATGGTTGGGAGACAGCGGTCAAGGTTTTCTGTTTTTCTATTCTGTATTTAGTAATGGGTCAAGGACATGACCTACTACCAACCCACCAACCTACCAAGCTATTTATTGTATTTTGGTGTTGTCTCATGAAGGGTTTTGAACCATTCCACCATCAAATGCTAAAAAAAAATACAAACAATAAAGTGAGTGTCATGGTTTAACAAGTATCTAAAAGGTTTTAGCCTTCGAGTCTTTACATGAATTTTAAAGTATTGTCACACACACACACACACAATCTGATTTTTGACCTAATTTGTCCCTCTCTTTTCTTTTTTTGCATCTGTCCAGTGGGAGACAAAGTGCCTGCAGACATCCGTCTCTGTTCCATCAAGTCCACCACACTGAGAGTGGACCAGTCCATCCTCACGGGTAACAAACGGCTAAATATACACTTATAAACAAACACAGCAATCAGAGCACTTAATAGGAATGATGTGTGCATGTTAGCATGATTGTGTGTATGTGCTTATTGCGAATATGTGTATATGGAATATGAATTATTATCATAATATTCCTCTATATACATATACTTTCTATACTACATAGGCACTTTCTATCTTTGTCTGTCTGTGTGTACAGGCGAGTCTGTCTCCATCATTAAACACACTGACCCTGTTCCCGACCCTCGAGCTGTCAATCAGGACAAGAAGAACATGCTGTTCTCTGTGAGTGCCATCACACAGCGGCTGTGCTGACCTTTCGGCTAGTTATCAGTGCAGCCCTGTCACTTCTTTGTATTACTTTTGTTAAATGGCTATACAGGAAAAAAAGAAAAAGAAAACACACTGGCTGATCTTACTAACTGAGCATTTTTGGAGTAAAAAAAAAAAAAAGAACAAGCACGAAGGAATACATGCTTCTGAAAACAGTTTTGTGTAACTCGTTGGATTTTTTTTTTCTCATGTAGGGTACTAACATCGCAGCGGGTAAAGCAGTGGGTGTGGTGGTGGCCACGGGTGTGAACACAGAGATCGGCAAGATCCGTGACGAGATGGCGTCCACGGAGCAGGAGAGAACGCCGCTGCAGCAGAAGCTGGACGAGTTCGGTGAGCAGCTCTCCAAAGTCATCTCGCTCATCTGCATCGCCGTGTGGATCATCAACATCGGCCACTTCAACGACCCGGTGCACGGCGGCTCATGGATTCGCGGCGCCGTCTACTACTTCAAAATTGCTGTTGCTTTGGCTGTGGCTGCAATCCCTGAGGGTCTGCCTGCTGTCATCACTACCTGCCTGGCGCTGGGCACACGCCGCATGGCCAAGAAAAACGCCATTGTGCGCTCACTGCCCTCTGTGGAGACACTGGGGTGCACTTCGGTAATCTGCTCGGATAAGACTGGCACCCTCACCACCAACCAGATGTCTGTGTGCAGGGTGAGTGTGTGTCTGTCTGTGTGTGTCAATACTGATTAATGAGCATTAAAATTATGCCTTGCGTTGTCTTCTTTCATCAGATTAATCTTGTTCAGATTCTGGACTATTCAGGTACATGTTAGTGTCCTGAAAAAAGACCAGATACAACAACTAATGACTGTAGTCTTAGGATGTGTTTGGTTTCATGTTGTTATAGGAAAATAATCAGTGACCAAGTGGTGTGATGCAACCCGAAGCGAAGTGAAGATTCAAAGTGGATTATTTTCCCATAACAGCATGTCTCAAAGTGTTTTATTCCTACCACATTATTACCACAGCAATGGAACGTCATACGTTTTATCCATTTACAGATACATTTAATGCTGTGGAAAACACACATCACTTCTGTGTTAAACAGTCATTCCCCCACCAGCCTCTCCTTTTTTCTCTCTCTTGAATTTAATAGGACAAAAAAATAAAAAGACGCAGCTTGTTCTTGTTACCAAGAAAATAAATATCCCTCCGTTCTAAATATTTTCCCGTGGCGGAAAACTTAAAAAAAAAAAAAATATTAGGCGTTAATAGCCAGTTATGGTGTGGCGTATTAACAATTACTGCTGGCACTACTGTCAGAGCTGCTGTTATAGAAAATTATTCAGTACCTTCTGACCAATCAGAATCAAGAATTCAACACCACTGTGGTATAAATACATATAAGGTCAGAGACTCTTTTGATAACAAGTTTAAGGCCTTTGTGTTATGTGATGTGCTGTAGTTCATAACTGAGCCATTTGAATCCAATCTGCTGTTCTTCTTCTACCGCAAGCAGCCAGAGATCTGCGCTCTCTCTGAGTGTACATCCTGCAGCACTGTTTGGTGTTCTCCCACTCTCTGGCCCGGGAGCTCTGCTCCTCTTCCTGTGGAGATGTAGGTTGGCAGAAACACAAGTCTCAGATCAGTAGAAGGAATGTACAGACTAAAGAACACTTGGACTAAGAGCTACGACTCTCAGAACAGTTCGAGAGACAGCAGTCGCAGGAAGAGCTGCGGGTCTCGACTGTAAAATCTGATGGGCATCTGCAGGAATGGTTTTATTCCAAACCAGGAAGACTGTTTAACATGTCCAATTATGTATTTATTTCTATAAAAAGGGCTGTGATTACTGTAGTTCAACCAGAACATCTCTGAATGGCTCAGATTCGCTATTCGTACTGCACTGTATTGTGGTGATTTCCTCTCCATCACTGCAGTCTACCATATAAGCCAAAGATTTAAAAAGTTATTTTAAAACCTATTAAACCAGTTCTCCGAACCTGTCTAGAGCCCGTCAACATGGGACTGTTTCCCAGAAAAATTACAAAAATGAACCTCTTCATTCTAAGACATGTGCGGAGCGTGCCCCAATTAAACACACGATGCTTTTAATGCAGTGTGAGAGATGACAGCTGGGGTTTTGAGATCTGGGAAAGACATCCCGTGAAAAGCAATGTGAATGTGATGAAAATACAAGCTATCCCTTTCCTAGTATGAGAAAGATAAAGGATCGGAATATGTTTTATAGCACTTCACCATACAGATGAATTAAAAGCAGCTTTATAAACATCACTGATTCATTCTAAGGAAGTAAATACTGAAAGGAATTAATACAGAAATTGCACACATGGGTATTCAGACCTCAGACATACTGTAACTACAGACTACTCAGACTAAACAGTTGTGTGTGAGATGTGTGAAGGGTGGAGTTAGTCCTGTCCTAAAGCCAACTATGTCAGTTAGGCACAATTTTGAGCTTGGACTCCAAGTCTTCTATGGTGTCATCTTATATATACTATAGCCCATCACCCATTTCCATTCAATGCCCGCTGTAACCTCAGATTCCTGTTTCTGGCTGACAGGAGTGGAACATGACGTGGCTGTTGTAGCCCATCCACTTGAAGGTTCAGTGTGTTGTGAGTTCTGAGATGCTTTTCTGCTCACCTCTTTTGTGTAGAGTAGTTATTTGTTTATGGTAGCTTTCGTTTCAGTTCCTGTTAAGTCTGGCCATTCTCCTCTGACTCACTCATCAACACTGCGCTCCCGCCTGCAGAACTGTCCCTCGCTAGATGTTTTTTGTTTTTCACACCATTCATTTCTTCTTTGTAGCTTTACCAAGACTTTGTTTTCTAGATGTTCATCTTGGACAAGGCAGATAGTGAGAGCTGCGCTCTGACTGAGTTCACCATCTCTGGATCAACTTATGCACCTGAAGGAGAAGTGTGAGTGTCTCATTACCTCATATCTCAGTTCAACTTAGTACTTTTATTATAAAATATTTCCTGCCTGTGAGCTGTCTGAAGAAGCTCCTGCTGTCGTGTCTCATTGCAGATATCTGGATAACCGACTAGTCAAGTGCTCTGCCTATGATGGTCTAGTGGAGATGGCCACTATCTGTGCTCTGTGTAATGACTCCTCTCTGGACTTTAACGAGGTAGCACCACACACACACATATGTGAACCTGACAACACACATTTACAGCTGAAATATCCATGACTTTGTGTTAAAGGTGTGATTTGTAATATTAAAAAATGTTTAATAAAAATATTTTCAAATATATTTTAAAGTGATTTGATATGTCGATATGCAGTCGTTGTTTTTATGGTTAGTTTATTCATTTAATACTTCTGTTGACATATTTCTGGCCCAGAAACTAGTTCCACCTGAAGCATATATGTGAGAATATGGGATCATATGAAAGCCTGATCAGTTTAACTGTTGTTGGTTGGGGCTGGAAAACTCAATATTCAATCAATCAATATGTCAATATTTTCCCTTCATTTGCAGTTCACCTCTGATACAGCGGAGGGGGAGAAATTACAAATCGCTCCTTTAATTTGGCAGTCATTTTTCAATGATGTGAATGACTGAACAGAGATTTTTGACTTGTTTGCAAAGCTAAAATATCAGGGTGTGTCTGTAGGCTAAAGGTGTGTATGAGAAGGTTGGAGAGGCCACAGAGACTGCTCTGACCTGCCTGGTGGAGAAGATGAACGTGTTTGATACAGATGTCAGGAGCCTGTCCAAGATCGAGAGAGCCAATGCCTGCAACTCAGTAAATATCTACAGTTCAATTCAAATAAATTATAAACACCACAATATTGGACGGATTTAACACGTGTTAAGGCTCAGTGGCATAAGATGCATGTGTGTGGGTGTTTGTGTGTCTCAGGTGATTAAGCAGCTAATGAAGAAGGAGTTCACACTGGAGTTCTCTCGGGACAGAAAGTCAATGTCTGTGTATTGCACCCCCAGCAAGGGCAAGTCCACCACCAGCAAGATGTTTGTCAAGGTGACTAAATATGAGCCATGCCAGATGTGAAGAGGATTAATGCCTTCAGAATAGAGGATTAATGTAGTTAGAGCACAGCATTTATCTCTTAACCTGCCTCCTCCATCATGAATTAAACAGGACATTAACGCTAAATCCCTGTTTGCAGGGAGCCCCAGAGGGAGTGATTGACAGGTGTTCGTATGTACGTGTGGGAGCCACCCGTGTGCCCATGAATCAGGGCATTAAGGATAAGATCATGTCTGTGATCCGGGACTACGGCACTGGACGGGACACGCTGCGCTGTCTGGCACTGGCCACCCGGGACAACCCGCTCAGGAAGGACGAGATGGTTCTGTCTGACACGGCACGCTTCGCTGAGTATGAGGTACTGCTTAGCACCCTCATATCAGCCTCTCTAGAGTTTTACTTTAAACCTTTACAGTGCACTTGCTGTATACTATTTGCTTACCTATTTTATTAAAGGTGCAGCTTTTATATTATATTATATTATATTATTCATACGCTATAATATTCATAGAATATAAAAAAAAATACCTTCATAAATGATTTGCAGTCTTGCCATGCAATGAGTTGAGATGAGGAGTTTCTTTGCTTCAGGATTCAGCTCACATTTATTCCAGTCCAGAAATAAGCTCACCCCTTTCTTCTTCTTCTTCTGTTTTTGGTTTTGTTTACAGGAAGTCTTTAATATTATTACATTATACTATGGACATTCTATGAAAGCTTTCCTAGTGACTTGAGATAAAGAGTTCCTCTCCTGTTCTGTCGTGTACAGTCTGAGCTGACGTTTGTGGGCTGCGTGGGCATGCTGGATCCTCCCAGGACCGAGGTGTCTGCCTCCATCAAGCTGTGTCGTCAAGCCGGTATCCGGGTCATCATGATCACAGGTGACAACAAAGGCACGGCTGTGGCCATCTGCAGGCGCATCGGCATCTTCTCTGAGGACGATGATGTAACCCACTTGGCCTTCACGGGCCGTGAGTTTGATGATCTTTCCCCCCAATTGCAGCGCGAGGCTGTCATGACTGCACGCTGCTTCGCCCGTGTCGAGCCTTCTCACAAATCTAAGATAGTGGAGTTCCTCCAGGCCTTCGATGAAATCACTGCAATGGTAAGAGCATCAAAACCAAACCTGCGCTATTATGTAGATGTGGAATATTCTAGAGCTGGGTGGTACTGGTTTGATCGATTCAGCTGTAAAGTTCGAATTAGTTTGGAGTCAACAATCCAGTTCTTAGGTATTATAATAACATAGTTGGCATGTATTTGTTTGTCATCTCAATTACACATTCATGCCATTAATGTACTTTGGAGTAATTAATGAAAAATAATAATACATATGACTTCATTTTAATTAGTCGATTACAACTACTGTACAAACTAAAACTGTTCATTATCGGTGACTGTCACGATCACTTCCTGCACAGACGGGAGATGGGGTGAACGATGCCCCTGCTCTGAAAAAGGCAGAGATTGGCATCGCCATGGGCTCTGGCACTGCCGTGGCCAAGACAGCCTCGGAAATGGTCCTTGCCGACGACAACTTCGCCACCATCGTATCCGCCGTTGAAGAAGGTCGAGCCATTTACAACAACATGAAGCAGTTCATCCGCTACCTCATCTCCTCCAACGTGGGGGAGGTCGTCTGGTCAGTCAGTTTATCACTTGAGATTTTTTTTTTGTTTATTAGAAATCTGTATGTGATGTGAAGTACCAGTCTCACTGGACCTTTTGCTCGCTGGTTTTCTCTCTGGGGTTTGGAAAAAATTAGGCGATAATAGCCAGTCATGGTGTGACAACATTAGTTAAGAAAATAGAAAGGTAAAAGTCTACTTCTGTTTGTATAGAAAGTGCACCATCTTGTATTCTACTGCTTTATGCTTCGTAGGTGATCAGATTTGCGGGTTGACCTAGATGAACTTGAGGCGAAATGAACCAATATTGGAAGTAACTGCTGATTACTGCATTATAAAGATCCTGAAAATGTGCTCTGTTTCTGTTAGTCCTGTGTTCTTCTCCTAGGCTTGGATCTCTGGGTTTGTGTGTTCTGTGTGTAATGGTGGTGTAACGGTGTGTTTTTTCTTTTTTCTTTCTCTGCAGTATCTTTCTGACTGCAGCGCTGGGCTTCCCTGAGGCTCTGATCCCAGTGCAGCTGCTGTGGGTAAACCTGGTGACAGACGGCTTGCCTGCCACTGCGCTTGGCTTCAATCCCCCTGACCTGGACATTATGAGCAAACCACCCCGCAATGCCAAGGAGCCCCTGATTTCCGGCTGGCTCTTCTTCAGATACCTCGCCATTGGCTGTGAGTTAATATGCTTCTTAATTGAGGCCTCAAAACTTGTGTGTAAGATTCTAATAGACTGTTTGAGGGCAAACCCAACCAGACTGGGTTCTTCCTGTCAGTCAGAAAATGCTTTGATTCCCTGTCCTGCCATGACCAGAGCTGATAAAACGTGTCCAGGATTTCCATGCTTCTGAATCACACTGAATCACACACTCTGAATGGCTGTAGGATATAACCTAGCAGAGCTGAAAGATGAGAAAATATGTCTATGCCGCAAACTAAGATGGTGGAACAAAACTGATAAACGAAAAAAACAAAAATAATAGTGGACAACGTACTTGTTGTTTGGTCATATGATGGTCTGTCTGCTTCCTGTTTGACAGAATGTTCAGACAAATTATTGTAAGCTGTCCCAGTTCAGTATTCTTCTACAGACTTGCCAATCTTTGTACATTTTGCGTAGTAACTCTGTATTTTAACTTAACTCTCTATTTTAATACAACTAGCAGTATGCTAGTTGCATTATAGTTGTACATGTATTGAACAATCCCATATTAAAATGCACGCCCTGGAAGCCCCGCCCCCTTCTCTGAGTCCGGATTAGTAACGTTTTGGCCAGTGCTCTCGGCTCAACTGAAGTGACGGCCCCGCTTTCAGTCCAGGTAAATGAAGATTGGTTTATGAGTTCATTATTGTGAAATACAATCAGTGTATGTATGTACTGTATGTATGTATGTATGACTTTGGTAACTATATTTATTAATGAAGCAATGATATTTTTCTTTACATTTTTGTAAATTTTTATTACTGTTCACTGCGTTATTCTTCCTCGGGGGTTGACAGGGCTGAAATCTGTGTAGTTTTATATGTTTATATCCCCTCTCTAACATATCAACTTCCATGTATTACAGTCACGAAACTTTGATCTGAAACTCTAAACCTGGCAGTGTGGAGGTCCCTCAGGAGTGGGCTTGAGAAATTGTGATGTAGCGAGCTGTAGGTGGTAATTGCAGTGTGTCTGTGCTGTGTCTCGTAGGCTATGTGGGAGCAGCTACTGTGGGAGCTGCAGCCTGGTGGTTCATTGTGGCTGATGACGGGCCTCAGGTCACCCTCTACCAGCTGGTGAGTGTTCGGTCAGGCTTCAGGGCTGCACGTGGGATGTGGAACTGTTAATAATAACAGTTCATTTGTTCAAGCGTGACTTTTCTCCTTCGTTTTATTTGAACTGGTATATTTCCTGTCTGGTTCTTTTTGTTCCTCTCAGAGCCACTTCTTGCAGTGTTCTCCTGAGCATCCTGACTTTCACGATCTGGAGTGTCACGTGTTTGAATCGCCATACCCCATGACCATGGCGCTGTCTGTACTCGTCACCATAGAGATGTGCAACGCTCTAAACAGGTTTGTCTCACAGAGAAACACACACACACACACACACACACAAGCAATGAAATAATGCAAGTTCGGTTGGATAAAGCTGGTTCCAAAGCTGGTGTGAACCATTCCAAGTTTTGCAAAAGGGACAGTTCTGAGCCAGTAAACACTGACTTAGTACCAACATGAAGCTATAATGTCAGGGGGTGTGGGAGTGCCTTATTTTATCGCTGCAACTACAGTTTTATAATAACAACTCAGTTTTATAATGATCATGTAAATAAATGCTTTGAACATTTTTTTTATTGCAAAAAATTTTTTTTTAGAGAAAGCATTAATCAATGATGAGAAGAATAACAGTTTAACAGGTAACTAAAAAAATAAATAGAATCGATATTAATTAATGCTGAAAAAATGTCAGTAGAGCATCTACCTACCTAGAATAAAGAGCCAAAAGCAGTCAGAACATGTATCTCTTGTCTTGCATGCTATCGTTTTCTAACAATATATTTGTGAGGTGATGCTGAAGGATTTGATTTTGGAAAGAAAAAGAAAACCTTCCTAAAACCGTAAAAGCAAACCTTGTAAAAATCCTCCCACGTGGTCATTGGAAAACTCCCACAATTAATAACATTATTTTAAAGCTCTCAAAGCAGCAGAAAGAAGATCAAGATCAGCAGATCCATAAACAAGCCCTGTGCTGGCGTTTATCAAGAAATGCAGTTATCAGTTATCAAAAGCCTTTGCACTGAGATGAGGATTACTGGTGAAGGCGTTAGGGAGATTTGTTGGAAATCACTACTTGGTGTAGTTGTCAGTGAATCACTGAAGGGCTCACTGAGAGAACGTCTGAAAGATGTCTTTTATTCTTCAGAGTGCTCTCGAGTGTCCTATTTTTATTTCCGCAAGTGACGCATAACTCTTAAGCTTGTACGATTTTATAACAGCACAAACTGAGTCATCATTTTCATGCCGGTCTCCTTACTGTCAGTCTTTTGTTACTATGAAAATAACAGCGTGTTATCTTCTTTAATCCCCATAACAAATCTCTCTTTCCATTCATGCCCAGCCTGTCGGAGAACCAGTCTCTGCTGCGCATGCCTCCGTGGGAGAACGTGTGGCTGCTGGGAGCCATTTGCCTCTCCATGTCCCTGCACTTCCTCATCCTCTATGTCGAGCCACTGCCGGTAAGAATGAATGTAGGACAGAATGAGGAGGAAATTTAGGAGGTCCACAGATTGACCAAATTTAGTCTAGCTGAAGCTGTGAATAGGGTTTTATATATGTTCTATCGTTCTGTCTATCTATCTATCTGTATATCTATATGTATATGTATGAAATTATCTTGTATTATGACTCATGTACTCTTATCTGGGTGATGATCTGGATGTTTCCGAAACTGAATTTGAAGGCCATAACAAAACTCTTTTTGTTGACCCAATGGCAACAAAAACTAAATAACCACCTCACTCCCCAAACCCCAACCAACAGTACATGTGGATGTTTAAATGCATTTGTTTGTTTACATTTTGCAATGTTTTTGGAAAAAAGTTTGGCTTTAATTTGAATGAACTTAGTCTTAGCTTTTAAGCTTTAAGGGTTATGTTTTTGATATTACATGTAACACACACACACACACACACACACTCTGGAACGTGCCGGCTCACTCAGGTGAGAAAAGGGTAAAGCTGGTTAAAATCTCACACCTGCTGGTTACGATGAGAGGAACCACTATGGCACAACTCATCAAGTGGTCCGGATTCGAGCCAGTAAGGTATTGCAGTTGACTGAACGAAGTACTAGTAAAAAATAAAAATAAAGTACCTGCTTGGCAGTTGCTTGGTTTTGCCTCTTCATGGAGACATTCTGAGAAATTCTTCCCCTTCTCTCCATTTCAGGTCATCTTCCAGATCACGCCTCTGAACGTGACCCAGTGGATGATGGTGCTGAAGATCTCCGTGCCTGTCATCCTGTTGGACGAGCTGCTCAAGTTTGTGGCGAGGAACTACCTGGAGCCGGGTAAAGATTTAGCAGTGGGGGCACAGCAAGAGAGCTGGAGTGTGTCTGCATGTGTCCAAGGCATCTCCTGGCCCTTCGTAGCTCTCTGTCTCCCCCTGGTGGTGTGGCTGTACAGCACGGACACTAACACGAGCCGCTCGCTGTGGTCCTCCTGACTGACCAATCACTGACTGAGAGCTGCGGTGACAACCACCACCCATTAACCCAGAACCACCATTAACCCAATCCAAGAGAATGTTTGCACAGGAATCCACATACTGTATGTTTGGTGTTTTTATAATTAGCTCTAAGAGTGATGACTTTATTATTATTCATTGTTGTAACTGTTCCATTTTAAAGCACACATGAATTGTTTTTATATATAAATATATAACAGCTATATTATTATGAGATGTTATAAGCAGTCAGTGGATGAATATATTTATTAGCTCATTTTTTAAAAGCGGCATGGACCCATTGGACGTCCTCGCTGTCCACACTGTGTGTATTCCTGTCTCAGTCCTGTACAGTAAAAAAAAAAAACCTCACATAAATTATATCCCAGATTATATTGGTTTTTTTTTTTAAACACCCCTTTTCTAGTTTATGATATTTTGAAGTACAATTCAAGTACCACTTTTTTTCTCAAACAAATGGTTATTTTCTGCATTTGGCAGAATTCAGCTACCTCAGTTCCACTGCTGTCCAGTTAACTTTAAATCTGATTTTTGTTTATTTGATTCTTTTCCCCCTTAGAAAACCAGCGTAGCTGAATATCTTTAAAGGGGCAGTTTGTAATTTTTTTATTCAACACTGAAGATGCGAATTGAATTACAATGAAAACCCTGATAGGCCTTTTCCATAACCCAACCCTACCACACCCGCTCTGTTCAAACCTCATGATTGGCATTTTAAGGAAGAGCAGCTCTCTTCTGGTTGGGGGTGGAGCTCATTTCCGGGCCAGAAAAAATATAAAGAGAAGGCTGAAATGTATAAACAAGTGATATCTTTTCCATGACAGTATCCGAATCATATTTCTGTTCAAGTTATCTTTGAAATGATATGATTATTATATGTCTAGAAACACTTTTAAATATTATAGACTGCACCTTTAACGATTGGAAAAGGAACCGCTCTGTCTCCAAGCCATGATAAAATACTATTATGTCACATTGATAAGTAGAATATCACATTGCTAAGTAGGTTTTTTTCTGTAATCATGCTGTACTTGGACACAGCTTGGAGTATATTTTTTATTAATTTTCCGTATGAGGTTGCGGAAAACGTGCACAATGCTGTGGCTTTACACATAGGTAAGCAGTGCTCTGTGTGTGTGTGTGTGTGTGTGTGTGTTGTACGTAAATGAACATACATTTGTTTGAATCGTCAATTCCTGCCATTAGAAAAGGAAGTTAGAGACTATGACAGATCCTATTTTTTTAATATTAGCTGTACTTGATAAAGAATGTCATAACTCTAGGCTCCCCGTTTGAGAGCATGCGTAACTCAATATGCGACATAAAAATAGTAATACTTGGCTTTTTCTCCCATTGCTTTGTGAGAGAGAACATAACTGTAACTTTCTGCTCCTGCACTTTCTCATGACTCTACTCTTACTAATACTGCAGTATTGCATTCGTATTCTTATAATGCGTTTTCTTTAAGTGTCTAGTTGTGCAACCTTGAGAGGCAGGGTTGCCAGGTCAGCTCGTAAACAATCCAAAATTCAGAATGTGACGCATCACGAACGGTGAAATTAAACTCCACGATTATGACGAGCATGGAGAAATGTACTGTAGTACGTACAAAGTAAGATCATGAATACATTTTTAAAATATGCAGTTTTTATAAACAGTTCTTTCTCTAAGCCCCTTAAACATCATAAATAAGAAAAACATGCACTAATGAGTAGCTCAATTCACTTTTCTCTTCTATAATGGATGATTGCAGTTACTGTTTCCTTCAAAGAAAAGTCCTGCGTACTTCCAAAATATTGAAATGTAAAGAATTGAACACTTGTGGGCATGCTGTTAGAGGAAAATTATAAATGACAGGGTGGTGTGATGCTGTCCAATACCAAGCAGAGTTATTGGGGAGTGTTATCGGGCGGCTGTGACTTAGGTGTTAGAGCGGGTTGTCCACTAATCGTATGGGTGGCACTTAAATTCCCGGCCCACATGACTACATATGCTGAAGTGTCCTTGGGCAAGACACTGAACCCCAAGTTGCTCCTGATGGCAGATTAGCATCTTGCACCGTGTGTGTGTTTGTAGATAAAATCACTTTTGTAGAACCACTAAGGATTAAAGGCGCAATATAAGTGCAGACCTTTTACCACCCCGAAATTGATTATTTTCCAATAACGGCAAATTGCAAAGTGATTTATTCCTCTTACGTCACAGTTTCCTGGTTTCCTCCCCCAGTCCAAAGACATGTGCTGATTGGCGTTTCCAAATTGTACATAATGTGTGTGAAGACTGTGCCCTGTGATGGGTTGGAACCCCGTCCAGGGTGTCCCCCGGCTTGTGCCCCGAATTCCCTGGTATACGCTCCGCGACCCTATCGAAAATGGATGGATGGATGGAATAAATTCCATTGTGCTTTTTATAGTTACGTGTAATTTTGTGGAATGTCTGCAAAACAAGTCAGTTCATGACATCATTTACATAACGTCATTCTCTCACCAGCCCCTTTTTTGATCTCTGATCCAAGCTAATAATAAGCACCAAATTCAGCTTGTCACACAAATGAAAAACCAAAAATCAAAAATAGTCTGCTCTGTAGACTTCCCCCACAGAGGAACGTGTAAAGCGTTGATGGCGAAATCTTCCGTCATAAATGTCAAATAAACATCTCCTTACAAAAAAGCTTCACCAGGCTTGCATTCACTTTTTGTTGGATTTATATTATGTACCATGTCTGCCATACAAGTTCCCTGTTAGATCGAGCGCATTAATATAACCTGTGATTTGCCTTGAAGCTGCTGTTAGAGAAAATGAATGAATACTGTTACGTCCCAGTCTAGGTTGGTCTTCCTTCTGACCAATCAGAATTAAGAATTCAACAACACTCTGGTATATAATAATTTGATTTAAAAAAAAAAATCCCTTCAACCTGCAGGACAAAAATAAATTAACTTGCAGCAGAGTTCGACAGGAAAACTGCAGACTTGGCAACCCTTTTAGAGAACTCAAAAGCATTTATGCCACAGTGATGTATTTAGATAAGCAATGCATTTGATATAGCTTTAATTGATCACGTGATGTTCTTCAGTCTTTCACTAAAGCTTATGTAACAAAACATTCCTTTCTTTTCATCAGTCTTTCGATATGATCAGCCGTTTTTTAATCTTTCCTTTTCTGTCTCTTTTTCCCTCCTCAGCACGGGCCCTGTGAGCCTGGCCCGGGTCTCAGTATCCCTTGCAGAAGCTGTAAAGGTTTTATTAGTTTTAGCTCGTGTGTTTTGAGCAAAACCACATCCTTCATGACCTGCATGCCAACTGCTACAAAGAAGTTATATTTTAAAAAATAAAAAAATAATAATAAAAAAAGTTTGTTAGTTGAGTGAGAGGTTCTACAATAAAGAGACTAAACTGAGTGAAATGTTAAGGGAAATCAGGGTGCATGCCCCTTTAAGCTAATCAACCATGATGTTGGTAAAATGATAAGCTTTTGTATAGCACATCAACACTTAACTTAAATGTATGTATTTAAATACCAGCTGGCATTAGTGACAGACACCTGTTATTTCATTTCTTTTTTTTTTTTTTTGCAAAAGGACTTGTTTTATTTTGTGAGATGTGTAGATCAACCAAATGATTGTGACTCTAAGGGTTATTGCTTAGCACAGTGACATGCTTCCTGTTCTAGAGCAGATAGGTTTCAGCACAGAGGAGTGTGATGGGGAAAAAAAATCTATATTTTATTTGTTCCAGTGACGACTACAGGCAAGACGCCTCTAAACCAGTGTCTAATATTGTAATTATCACAATGACTTGTGGTTAATAAAATGATAAATGACAGCGTGAGTCTTTCTTTGTATGAACAAGCTCACATGTTTGATAGATCGGTTCAAGGGGAGTATTTATTTAAAAAAACAAACAAACAAACAAAAAAAAAAAAAACAGCTGTCTAGACTATTTGCATATGACATGCTGCTGAGAAACATACACTCATTATCTACCTCTATCCATCTCTATATACCCCTATCCACGACCATCCATCCATCCCCATCTATAAAAAATGTTGCTCAGCTCATGCACACGACTGCTATTATTGGTCTAAATAAATAAATAATAAAAAATAAATAAAAAAGCAGCTGTGTAGACTACTTGCATATGACAAGCTGCTGAAAAACATGCACATTATCTACCCCTATCCACCACCATCCATCTAACCCATCCATCTCCATCTACCCCGATCCATCTCTACCTACCCCTATCCACCACCATCCATCTACCCCATCCATCTCTCACGACCCCTATCCACCACCATCCATCTACCCCTATCCATCTCTCACGACCCCTATCCACCACCATCCATCTACCCCATCCATCTCTCACGACCCCTATCCACCACCATCCATCTACCCCATCCATCTCTCACGACCCCTATCCACCACCATCCATCTACCCCATCCATCTCTCACGACCCCTATCCACCACCATCCATCTACCCCATCCATCTCTCACGACCCCTATCCACCACCATCCATCTACCCCATCCATCTCTCACGACCCCTATCCACCACCATCCATCTACCCCATCCATCTCTCACGACCCCTATCCACCACCATCCATCTACCCCATCCATCTCTCACGACCCCTATCCACCACCATCCATCTACCCCTATCCATCTCTCACGACCCCTATCCACCACCATCCATCTACCCCATCCATCTCCATCTACCCCGATCCATCTCTACCTACCCCTATCCACCACCATCCATCTACCCCATCCATCTCTCACGACCCCTATCCACCACCATCCATCTACCCCATCCATCTCTCACGACCCCTATCCACCACCATCCATCTACCCCATCCATCTCTCACGACCCCTATCCACCACCATCCATCTACCCCATCCATCTCTCACGACCCCTATCCACCACCATCCATCTACCCCATCCATCTCTCACGACCCCTATCCACCACCATCCATCTACCCCTATCCATCTCTCACGACCCCTATCCACCACCATCCATCTACCCCATCCATCTCCATCTACCCCGATCCATCTCTACCTACCCCTATCCATCTCTCACGACCCTATCCACCACCATCCATCTCACACGACCCCTATCCACCACCATCCATCTATATCTACCCTGATCCATCTCTACCTACCCCTACCCACCACCATCCATCTCTATAAAAAATGTTGCTCAGCTCATGCACATGACAGCTATTATTGGTTTAAAAAATTAAAATAAAAAAAAGGAAATTGACAGCAACTAAAGAATATGTCATGATTTATTTGTTAACATTGAAAAATAGTATTATTCACAGTTCACAATGCCACAATATTGTTAGAAACATTAGAATAAAAAATACCTAACACCACAAAGAGCACTTCAGGCTACATGAATTAAACTTGATCAATACGCCGACGGGAAACGAAAGTTTTCTTCTTTTGAAAGGGTTCGTTCTTCTGTACGGTTCTTTACTTAATGACGTCAGGAAAACTTGGATGAGGAACTATATGCGGGAAGAAGAAGAAAAAAAGGGGGGGAGGGGGACTGTTCACAAGGCCATCTTAAAAAAAAAAAAAAAAAAACTAAATTAGCACAAGGTAAAATCCACCCAGAACCAAAGTAAATATGTTTCTATTGAAATATGAGTGATGTGTTCAGCAATTCTGGTGATAGTTTGTTAGTCTGTGCTGTATTTTCATTATTCGCGTGAGAAGTAAGAGAAATCAATGATCTGAGACACATGTGATGACACTAAAGCTTTGCTGCTGGGTCCTAAGAGCAAATGAGCTATTAAGTTCATGTTTCATTAGAAAATGGTTTGTGAGAAATCTTGCTATGGCAAAACTGGAAGAGAGAAAAATAAAAATAAAAAGTGACCAGGCTGCTCAAAACAGACGCAGCATCACCATTAGATTCAAAATCGAAGCACTGATGCAGAGCAGAATTGTGTAGAGTCACGAGACCTGTGTAAAGGCAAAAGACAAACCTGATATAAAGGCATTGCTTTTGTTACACAGTGCCAAAGTGGTTAAAGTGTTTCCAAGCATCAGCGCTGTTCTTCAGAACGGTGCAACGGTATACGCACAGATTCGTCAGGCTTTTCTGTGCTCAGGCCTGCGCAGACACCAGCTCCCAGCCTGCAGGAGGCGCTGCAACACTTTCTGTAGGCAAGGCTTATACAGAATGCCTCAAACTCCACCAGAGTTAAGTGTTGATCCAGGATCAGTTTGTGTTCTTGAAATCCTGCTGAGCGATGATACGAGTCAGAAGGAGGCTGATCCGAGATCAGTGCTGCCGCTCACTGCATACCGAACCACTGCTCCTGGTCGGCCCACTGCGCTGCCTCGCTGTCGCTGCCCTCGAGGTCGCCTTCCTCTCCGCTGCCCTCCATGTCGTCTCCGTCGATCTCCACCGTGGCGTCTGTAGGGCTCTCCTCTTTCTCCATCTTCTGCATGCCTTCTAGAGATTTCTGGTCATTTGGATCCAAACTGTGGGATGACAACACACTATTATGGCTCAAATGGCTGGGAAAAGGGCATCATTTGACTTTTTATTATTTTGTGTGATGCAATGAAATCCAAATGCCTGAGCAAACATTTTCCCCATCTCAGAGTTTCCCACAAGGAAGCTAAACCAGTTAAACCACTTTTAGATTAGATTGTATAACGATGCTTTATTAAGAAAATCTGGGGTCTCAGATTCCTATTCTTTGCTGACAGGAGTGGAACCCGACGTGGTCTTCTGCTGTTGTAGATCATCTGGCTCAGGGTCTGGCGTAGTGTGAACTCAGAGATGCTTTTCTGCTCACCACGGGTATAAATAGTGGTTTTGAATACATTTACCATAGCCTTCCTGCCAGCTCGAACGGGTCTGGCCATTCCCCTCTGACCTCTAAAACTGCATGAATGAGCAGGTAAACAGCTACGAAGTGAAATACTCGTCAAGGTCTTCAAAAGAAACCAAGATTACCTCAGCGCTATGCTGTACTGGTCCATGGCCTCCTGATACTCGTTAACAGCGACTAGAAAATCACCCAGCATTCTGTGCAGCATGCAGTCGCTCTGATTGGCCAGTGTACTTCGCAGAAGTGTTATGCCTTCGTCGTATTTCTGTTCTCGACCTACGCGGGACAAAAACACACAGAAGGTTTAGTGAAAGTAGCAATACCGTAAAGTCCAATATAGAGATTTCCGGTATGTACTTGTTCACAGTAATAGAGTAATAGTGGTAGTAATAGTAGTAGTTGTATTAATAGTAGTAGTAGCAGTAGTGGTGGTGGTAGTAGTAGTTGTAGCGGTATTAGTAGTGGTATTAGTAGTAGTAGTAGTGGTGGTAGTAATAGTAGTAATTGTAGTAATAGTAGTGGCATTAGTAGTAGTTGTAATAGTAATATTAGTAGTAGTTGTATTAATAGTAGTAGTAGCAGCAGCAGTAGTGGTGGTAGTAGTAGTAGTAGTAGTAGTAGTAGTAATAGTGGTATTAGTAGTAATAGTAATAATATTAGTAGGAGTGGTAGTAATAGTAGTAGTAGTAGTAGTAGTAGTAGTAGTAGAAGTAGTAGTAATAGTAGTAGTGGTGGTGGTGGTAGTGTAGCTTTTAATGCCATGTCAGCATCTGTGGTTATTTTGATGGTAAATACGGACTTACACAAATTACAAGCGTTGCATAAAGATATTCAAAATAAAACCAAACAAAAGGAAAATACAGCAGTTAAGATTGTACAAGATGTTTTATATATGATAAAAATTCTAAAACCTTTTCTGGTAAAAACTTAAGTCAGCTTACTACTCACTAAAAACACTGTCTACTTGCATTACAAGCAGAACAGTCCAATAAAATATATCTAACGGAAAGCGGGGACTTGCAGGACATACATAGACTCGGGTCGTGTTGTTGGTGTGAGAGGAAGAGAAAATGTTGGGACATGATCATATTGGGAAATAAATCACCTTCAGGGTGGTAACAGTGACTTTGCTTTGTATCAGACCACATCTGACCACCCCATCATTAACTGTTTTCCTATAACGGCATACCCCCTAGTGTTTTAATTCTTACATTAGTAAAATTACTCTCAGAAGCAGTACACAAATGAACCACAGTTATGGTGAAGTGGTTACGCACTGAGGAGCTCTGCTTTCTTCACTACAGCTTTGATGTAGTCTGGCCGCTGGGCGAGCGCTTTGTCCAACAGGGTCTTGGCCTTCTCCTGGGTCATGGGGTCCTCCAGACACACCGTGGCCAAAATAGTGAGGGTCTGGGCGTTGGCACCGAGAGTCTTATAGATGTTATTGGCCATGCCCATTGCCTCACGGATGCCATTGGACGCCAGGTAACAGTCGATCAGTCCTAAGAACCCAGGTCAAAAATATAATCAAACCACATCAGATATGGATCCCAGAAATGCGCCGTGTAAAATTATAAACCACTGGTCATTCAAAGAATAATCCAATTGTTCTCAATAGTCCGATTCTCCAAGTGATGCTCCTACCTTCGTAGCAGTCCAGACGACACGGTGCCAGCCTCATGGCCTCCCTAAAATGGATGATGGCTTCCTGCACCCGGCCCATATTGCGCAGAGCGGCACCTTTCAGAAGCAGAGCCTGCACGCTGTTACTGTTCAGCTGAATGGCTTTGGCCCCCAGATACAGTGCTCGAGAATAGCGCTTACTGTAGAAGCTGTGGCACCTGGAGGGGGAAAACACCCACCCCAAAAAACAAAACAACTTGTGAGCTACAAGTGTATTGCATTAGTTATTAGACTGCCAAGGTTCACCTTTGAGCCATTTTCAACAAAACTAAACCAACATGTGAATGCTGCAACTCCAGGTTACAGAGGCACAAACAAATCCAAAGGAAAATGAAAATATACCGCACATCCAAACCCACCAGGAAATCCAGAAACACACGTAGCAATTAAAAACGAGTGGCGGGAGAGCAGTTCATCTTACTCACCCAGATATTACCCAGGGTTCCGCGTGCTGATCCGAGATGTTAAACAGTCGACCACCGAGAACTTCCACATCCTCCAAATGTCCTTCACGAGCCATAAGGTAGCCGTACACATCCATGCCTAACAGCCGGCACAGTGCTTTCATCAGCGTTCATCCGTCACAGTGTCCGAACACGCTAAGCGTTCGTCCTGAGAAACTTTTATACAGAGCCACAACATGGACGTGACAAATATACATTAAACTGCCTACCTTTGATTAAATAGGGGTCGAGCATCTGCGCCTGCTCAAATTTCAGAATGGCGTTCTTGGTGTCTCCGGCTCGGAAGTACACGTCTGCGAGGCTCACCAACAGATCCACGTTATCCCTCAGGAGAGACTTCTTCTCCAGGGAGCTGTAGGAAATAAACCGGTAGGAGAACGTGACCATACGTATAAGCCTGCCTAAAAAATGCAAATAAAATAACAGCAGATAAGCCATTAAACAAATTAACAACCATTACATGAGAGACAAATGCAACGGTGTTGCTTTTTAAGGACCATTAAATAATTAAAGCAATGGATCAGCATTCCCACTTAGCCCAAATGTAATCAATTAGCCATGACAATTTAATTAATTATTGTCCGACTTGTAAAATAGTAAGAATAACATATTCTAGCCATTACCATTTTTATTAGTTTTATTTCTTTTAGGTAAGTGGTGAAATTGATTTTTTCTTCAAGTCATCCTTTTATAAGCTATAAGAAGTCTATATGAAGTGGGCTCCTCACCAGATTGTATTGATGGCTCTGTGATTATCTCCACCATGGATGAAGGCGTAGGCTTTGATCCAAACAGAAAGCCAGTCCAGATTGGGGATACTCTGGATCACATCCATGGTCATGGAGGCCACCTCCGCCCCTTTCACAGACAGAGACAGCAGCCCTGCAAAGCATCCCAATACTCACACTCATCTTCCTGAAACATTCAGTACTTCAATCTCATCGCACATAAGAGCTAGAGACTCCCTGTTCCTGTCAGTAACACCACCAGTGTACGTAAAAGATATTCATAGTCACGTACCAATAATAGCATCCAGCGCGAGAGGACACTGCCTCAGGACTTCCTTGTAGCTCGTGACCGCTGATCGTTCCTGTCCGGCCTTTCTGTACAGATTCGCCAGCATCATATTGATCTGTTGGAATCGAGGCATCGTATACATTTTCATACACAATGAAGTGAGCAGACTTCAGGGTAAAACGTTGATCAGGTTTATCAGAGGAAATGCGGAAACACCTTGGGAGTCCTCTGCCTCGAGGGAATCCCGTCCAAAACCGAGATGGCATCTTTGTCCAGCTTCAAAATGGTGTAACACTCTGCAATCTTGTACTTCACCTCAATCTCCGAAGGCAAGTTCTGCAAAAATAAATAAATAAATGAAAACTCCATGACTCAACAGATTCCGTGCAAGTTATAAAACACAATTTTGCATTGTGCTAAACATGTGCTTCTAAAGTGCCAAAGCACTGCTAAAAACAATCCACCCCAAATGACTTGCATAATCATTTTTATCATTTAACATGTGATCTTCAGTGCAGTCCCAGATTTATTCTATAATTAAATTCAGAGTTGACTTCAGTTTAAAATTTCTCAACGCTTTGGTCTCGTTTCACGTCGGTTAATGTTTTCCTACGTAGCCCACACTGCTGTTTGACTAGTGGCGCCAGTGTGAGTTAGTCCTCACTTCATCTCTACCTAAACACAGTGATGCAACAGCGCTCTAGTCGTTTAGTCTATCCCGTTCTTTCACATTTTCGTCAAAGACCATCAAATTGTTTTCAGAAGCCAGCAAAACTTTAGTCCAGGGGTGTCCGATCTTACCCGCAAAGGCCCAGTGTAGGGGCGGGCTTTCATTCTAATCAATCAAGCAGGAGCCTGACAGGATTGGTTTGGTTTTGTAAACTCGAAACTAATCCCGTAACCCTGAGGTCGTTCAACTACCATTATGGTACAGGCCCCTGAGAGACAATGAACTGATTCTTTGGATGTCGATGTTTTTAAATCGCCAGTCTCCACAAGACTTCCGAGTGTGCGCCTGGATGATCATGACCCTGTCGCCAATTCACCGGTTGTCTTTCATTGGACCACTTGTGGTAGGTACTAACCGATGCATACTGGGAACACCCTACAAGACCTGCAGTTTTAGAGATGCTCTGACCCGGTCATCCAGACATCATAATTTGGCCGATGTCAAAGTCACTCATATCCTTACGCTTGCCCATTTTTCCTGCTTCCAACACATCGACTTTGAGAACTGACTGTTCACTTGCTGCCTAATAAATATATCCCACCCCTGGTAATGAGGTGCCACTGTAACGAGACAATCAAATGTTATTCACATCACCTGTCAATGTTTTTAATATGTTATGGCAGAATATGAGAAAACGTAAAACCAAGCATTATTAACTGTTTTGGCATAATAGTTGTTGACTGCAACTTGTATGATGTGATGATGAACAGGTTCAAGCGGTGAAAATCAAATGTTGGGGTTTTTTGTGTGTTATAGGATGAGGAAACACTGGTATAACCACCAGTGAACATGTCACCTGGGTTTGGACTGAAGACGTGCCTCCTGTGCTGGATGGACGCACTTTAGACGTTTTACTCAGCACCTTTTTCTGCTGCAGGGCCATGTTGTACTTGCAGGCCGCATTTCTGTACTCTTTATCGTGAAATATGGCATCAGCGTGATACACCAACAGCTGATACTTCTGTGCTGGAGAGAAGAGCTCCCTGTGGGACAAACACACTTTACACACTACACACACCGCAAATTTAATATCCTTAGCTTTTAACTGTAAATAAAGTGAGCTTCAACAGCGTGTCGTTTTGAACTAAAACATCTGGGCCCAGCTGTTCAGAAGCGATCGGATCAGATCTCGGCCATCGGATCGGATCTAATCTTGAAAATGGGTTGTCCAAAAGAAACAAAAAAAAAGGAATCTGAAATGAGATTAGATCATGTAATCCAATCGTGCTTTTGCTCTGGATTAAACCTTCAGTCTGTGTTGTTCGGAACTTTTTAGAAGGACTGGGATACCTGTTATCCAAAATTAAATAAATAAACAGATAAATAAATAAACAAACAAATAAATATCAGGAGCCCAGCAGAAGGGTGGATTCAGGGAAGATTTCAAGAACAACATGTAAAAACTTTAAAACTGTTCAAATAACACAACATTTATATCATTATAGTATACACGTTTATCCAATCCTATCCTATCCAATCCATGATCCAATGCAGTGTTGCTTTGAAAAACCGACCCTAAAGTCAGATAGATTACTTGATCCTGGATAGCAAAACACAGGATTTTCTAATCATTCTGATCTAGATGGAACTTTTTAAAAAGCGGGGCTCTTGTGGTTCCTCCGGAAGTTGGCTGAAAAGAAATAGTAAACATTTTTCAGCTAGCTAGCAGGTCGCGCTAATAACAGCTAACGTAGCTAGCCGCTTAGCTTGCTGTTCTGACAAAAACAAGTCGCAGTTACAGGTGTAGATTTAAACGCGTAAGTTTTTCCAGAGCTGTACAGGTTATAAACAGCAGAAGTGGCAGTGTTACAGGAAGGGCTAGTTGAATTAGCAGGGAGACTCACGGGTTGTTGGTGCTCATAGTCAGCAGCAGGCTGCTCATCAGCCGCACGTTGGAATGAAGGCCCGCAGCCGCCATGTCCCGCACATGATCAATAACATTCATCCTGAAATGAATCACTGATGAAACACGAAAACTTCTGGGGTTGTTTGGTTTTTAGATGTAATCAAGCAGCTACCGCGCGAAAGATGCTGCAATGTGGGAACATAAACGCGAGATTTTCAAAATGGCTGGAAGACAGGTTACATTTCAAAATATAAGTCTGCTCGAGTATAGGGGCGTGGCCACGCTAACCGTCTCGACTCTAGTGGGCGTGACTAGTCAATGCGCTAACTCATAAATGGGCGTGGTCATATTAACCTGCTGGCTCATAAGGGGCGAGGTCATATTAACCGCTCGCTCATAAGGGGCGGGGTCATATTAACCGCTCGCTCATAAGGGGCGGGGTCACATTAACCGCTCGCTCATAAGGGATGAGGTCATATTAACCGCTCGCTCATAAGGGGCGGGGTCATATTAACCGCTCGCTCATAAGGGGCGGGGTCCTATTAACCGCTCGCTCATAAAGGGCGTGGTCACATTAACCCGTGAATGCCACAGCCTGTTGTGGAGTATTGTTGCTGACCATGTGCATCCCTTCAAGGCCACAATTTACCCTTTTTCTGCTAAAGGCTACTTCCAGCATGATAATGCACCGTCATAAAGCAAAAGTCGTCTCAAACTGGTTTCATGAACATGACAATGAGTTCAGTGCCAGTCACTGGATCTGAATCCAATAGAACCCCTTTGGGATGTGGTAGAACAGCATGAAAGTCCATCCATCCATCTATCCATCTTCTATACCGCTTTATCCTTTTCAGGGTCACGGGGAAACCTGGAGCCTATCCCATGGAGCATTCAATTCAATTTTATTTGTATAGCGCTTTTTACAATAGACATTGTCTCAAAGCAGCTTTACAGAAATATCAACATGGTATACAGATATTAAAGCATCAGGCACAAGGTGGGGTACACCCTGGACAGGGTGCCAATCCATCGCAGGGCACACACATACATATCACATATACATTCACACACCCATTCATACAATTTGGACCAATCAGCCTACCATACATGTCTTTGGACTGGGGGAGGAAACCGGACTGGGAGAACATGCAAACCCCTCACTCACAGGGCCACGGTGGGAATCGAACTCCCGACCCTGGAGGTGTGCCGCGAACGTGCTAACCACTAAGCGCCCACAGCATGAAAGTGCACCTGCAAAATCTGCAGGAACTGCATGATGCAGTCATGTCAACATGGACCAAAATCTCAATGTTCCCAGCGTCTTGTGGAATCCACGCCATGAAGAATTGAGGCTGTTTTTGAGAGCAAAGGGAGTCCATACCCAGTATTAGTACAGTGTTCCTAATAAAGTGCTCAGTGAGGTTTTATGTTTATCAGTGTTTTCATCTACATCCCAATTTAAAATATTGCATTTTCAAATGCATTTTGTAA
Organism: Ictalurus punctatus; assembly: GCF_001660625.3. Taxonomy (NCBI): domain Eukaryota; kingdom Metazoa; phylum Chordata; class Actinopteri; order Siluriformes; family Ictaluridae; genus Ictalurus; species Ictalurus punctatus. The sequence goes on from NC_030420.2 coordinate 28,594,234, forward strand.
AGAGGGTTTTAGTGCAAACTAATATTGATATTTGATAATTGATAAAAAAAAAAAAAAAAAAAAATTTATTTCACTTGAATGGGATTATATGTTAATTTAATTAACTTAATGCATGCATGACACTCATTCCCCAAGCAGTGAACAAAAAGATTATCACCCAACTGGAGGGGGAAAAAAAAAAAATCCAGAAATTATACATAACCTGAGGATATATACTTTATAGAAAGTAAAGTTATGGTGTAAACTTTCAAGAAGCATGCATGTTTGATTTTTTTTTTCTTTCTAATTTTTCATTTGACTTATTTGCTGATCCAAACGCAATGCATCCATAACCCAGATCTGATCTCCCTGTTGCACTGTCAGTCTACGGCACTGATGTGTTAGTTGAGGAGATGCAGTAAGATAAGATTTTACTGTCGTTACACTGGCACTGGAATTTTGTTTAGCAGCAATCCCGCCAACACGCAGTTACAACATATACAATTTAGGAAATAAAGTAGAGACGCACTGGTGTATCGGCCGGTAAAGGCAATTTTTCACGCTTTAGAAACATCCGATGATCATGGCCGATTATATCCTGTCAATCAAAAGAGGGCGGGAAAACACATCGATTTCGTGCTGTGTAAAGAAGATGTATCTTGTGTGGAATGAAGACACAACTGCAGTTTGTAATCTCTGTAAGATCTGCACTGATAAAATTTTACACCGGACGCTGCAGCAGTGAAGCGGGAGTTTCGTGAATATGTCAAAAAAAAAATTTCCGCTCTGCTCGAGCTGAATTAAAGCGACTGTACGCTGTTGAAAGATTTAAATGAAGATGAGTTGACAAAAAAGTATATATTTCACAGAAAAATATATTTGTACAGTAGTATATTTCATATCCAGTGAATATTAATATATAAAAATATTTATATTATATATTACCAGTTTGATGTTCAGTGAAGTAGAAATGTTTTTCTTTGTGGTGAGTGAATGTGAGACTAACAGCAGGTTTTTTTTTTAAAGTTCAGTCAATGTTATTATGAATGAATAACATTCAATAAGTTAAGAAATCTTACTTTAATCTTCAGAATTGAGTTCATGTGTTAATGTTAATTAGAGTAATGTTTTCTGTTTATGAGACCAGTTACTGTGAAACAACTTGTTGAAACGGAGAGAATAAAGTTTTTATTTACATTTCTTTCAGAATTGTGGAATTAACTATTATTAATTTTCAAAAAAGGTATAAAAGGCAGAACTATCGGTATCGGCCGATATAACTCCGAATAATCGGTTAACGGTATTTGCTGAGAAATTTAGTATCGGTGCATCGTGTATAAATGCAGTCTTAGTGCAATTGGTAGGACATACAGTCCCTTCGGAAATTCTGATCCATCATTTCATATATCTTTTGATCTTAAACCCAAATGCCTTCAGTGTACAGCAAAAACAAAAGAACCGGCCTTACAGTTCCAATACTTCCGGAGGTATAATTCATGACTTACCTGTGTCTTACTGTTTCATACCAAATAAAATGCTGTGGGCAATGATGCACTCCTCGATAAGTTAATTGAACTGCATATATAAATTTGTAGACCACTGCGTATGTCCAACACATCTTCAAGTCAGGCTCTCATCAATAAAAATCAGCATAAATACATGCGAAAAATCTAAATGGGGAAACGGTTGATCTCCTGGGATTTTCACAAGAAACAGTCTCTAGAGTTTACACAGAATGGTACTTAAAAACCATAAAGATGGCTTTGGATCTTGAGTCATAGGAACAGTTATGTTATGATGGCTTAGGACTAAAATTGCCACAAGTAGTTTTTCACTCAAGTCGCCATCATTGAACAGTGGAGAAGTTCAACAAAACAGACTTCATGTAAAAAACTGCAGTGAATTCTCCTGGAATCTGCACAATTTGACCATGTAGTATTAGCACATTTATAGAAGGGATTTATTTATTTATAATCGCACTGGTTTGAGCTGACACGAAGTCTGTAGTAAATAAAATACCCACTCTTTACAAACATGGTGAGCAGAAAAGCATCTCCAAACACACAACACGTCAAACCTCAAGGTGTGCTGTTGCACAGGGGTCTTCTGCTCCTGTAGCCCACCTGCTTCCTCCGCATGGTGTTCTCAGATGCTTTTTACTGCACCATGATTAACTGATCCTCTTCACCTGTATCGGTATGACTTCATGCACTGCACTGCTGCTACATTGGATAACAGCATGGATGAGCAGTTGTACAGGTGTTCCTCGTACACTGGCCAGCCAACGTTTAGAATAATAGTTTAAAGGGGCAGAAAGAATTGCATTTGCGGCTACGCCTACATTAACCGGATAGATCTGAGAACGGCATTTTCACTTTAAAAATCTTGCTCGTCGACACCGAAACAGCGGGAATCGCTTACATCCTTATACCGCGCGTGCGTAAAAATATACGAAGCTTTCGCCTGCATTTCTGTTAGGCGTTTGTTTAAAAATGCAATCTGAAGGTTGTACAAGGCGATATTAATCTTGAACAAGGCTATCAAACTGGATAGCAGGCACACCAACTGCAGTACATCGTCCACCAATTTGTTTGTTTCGAGTCGAAGGGGTCCCATGCCTGAGTCACATGACCAAAAATACGTTTTTCGAATATCGGCGTTTTCGAATAACGGTCCACACTACAACGCAAAAACGGCGTTTTCAAATGTATCCACGTTTTTGAAAAACTCAGTTTTCACTGGAAGTGTTTGGAAGTGGTTAGCTGGGTGCTAACTTGAGGGACAGAAAAATCTAAAAAGCCTGAAGGAAAGAAATTAGCAAGATCCAATGCATGGCAAAACTGTAAATCACAGCTTTTAGAAGATGTCTCTGAAATTAAATGATCATTATAGGCTTAGAAATATCCCTGATAATTACAATCTCTCAACGTACTTCATCATAATTCACAGAATAAACTGAAATTGTGATATTGTGGAATTTCCTTCTTTTTTTTTTTAATGCTTTCTAACACTAGTTTGGACCAAAACCCGGATGCAGGTCTCACAGCAGAAGCCGCAGGGTTTAAAAAAAAAAAAAGAAAAAAAGAAACTCTCTTAAAGCAAACATGATGAGCAGATTTTTTTTTTTTTGAGAAAAATGTTGGAACTACAGACAGCTAATATTTCATTCTGTCAGTTGTACTGATCACTGACTGGGACTTTAATTCCACA